>NC_132925.1:97882388-98183819 GCF_047675955.1 Chlorocebus sabaeus | reverse complement strand
GAAGGAAGGAGCCACAAGCCTGTGAATTTTTATAAAGCTTCCCAAGTAATTGTCTTATTCACGTGCTTGTGTGGAAATCACAAGAGGAAATATGGACAACAACTACTTAGAAATACAACAGAAAAAAACATTCTCAACAGGGCTGGAAAATATATCTTAAAATAGACTTGAAACATAGAATCCAAATGTAAAAAGAAAACATTGGCCAGGGATGGTGGCTCACACCTGTAATCCCAGCACTTTGGGAGGCCAAGGTGGGAGAATTACAGGAGACCAGGAGTTAGAGACCAGCCTGGGCAACATAGTAAGACCCTGTCTATTAAAAAAAAAAAAAAAAAAGATTCTTTTTAATTAATCGGGTGCAATGGCACACACCTATAGTACTAGCTACTCAGGAGGCTGAGGCGAGAGGATTGCTTGAGCCCAGGCATTTAAGGCTGCAGTGAGCTATGATGGTACTAGTACACTCCAGCCTAGGTGACAGAGCAAGACCCTGTCTCTTTAAAAAAAAAAAAAAAAAAAAGAGAGAGAGAGAGAGAGAGACAAAGAAAAAACACTGCTGAAACATTACTGGCTGAAATCAAAGTGTCTTGAGGTTGTTTGAGGTTATTTAACCTTGAAACAGGAGGGAAGAATAAAGCTTGCACTAGCTTACGCGTAAGAATTTTCCCAAAGAATATTGCTCTGTTTCCCTCTGGTTGGAAAAAATGAAAGGCAAAATTCATATTGGGCATGTTTAGAATATAAATACTGAATATATTTTAGTTTAATCAAATGATAGGTTTGTAATGGTCAGCAAGATCAAGCCAAAAGTAGGCTGTGATTTATTAAGCTCGTCTTTGAAAAAGCAGCTAGTCATTGAGTCTTGCACTCCTTTGAATGCAACTTAGCAGAAAAAAATATACAGTGATGAGCCCTGACTCTTGAAATGGCCTCAGAGAAGACTGACTAGTGAAGAGCTGGCCCATTTTGATGGACTAGGGGCTGGAGAGGAGTACTCCAAGTGCCCTGAGGCTGGCCAGAGATTAAGGTCACTGTTGACATAACAGTGCCGTGTCCAGATGGTGCCCTGGAACCTCACACTTCTTTCTCTAGGATCTTCTCTAACCAAGATGTCTTTGTTAGAGACCAAAACAGGAAAGATGCAGGCAAGAAAGACCATTCATACTAAATTCAGATCTATTCCAAAGAAGATCGCATATTCGGGACCTAAGGCAAGAAGCTAAAGATGAGATAGTCCCCAACTCTTAATTCTTCACTACCAATCCTATAATTAATAAATCCCTATCTTGTCAAGTGCCTGGTATAGACAGTGCCCAATTAGGTCAGCTGGGAGAAAACTGAAACTGGTATATAAACAACTCTGGATTATCATGAGAAAATATTCTGAGGGATGTGACCAAACAATTGGTCAAGTGGAGAAGCGTCTCCAATTTTGTTGAGGGGAGGGAGAAGGAACTGTATAATAAAGAAGTCCATTCTGCAGGGATTAAGTCAGAGACTCAAATTTTCATCTCAATAGAGTGTGCTCTGAGAATGTGAAGGAGTGATTCCAGAATATTCAAGAAACTTCAGGGTTTGAGGAATGTTCCTACAATGAGGAAGATTCTGCTACATGAAAGGCTAGAATACATTATACAACCACAATAATTATTACATATAGGGTGGAATAAAGAATACACACATACAGTCATGTGCCACATAATGACATTTTTGGTCAACGACAGATGGCATATACAACAGTGGTCATACAAAAAATTTTTTCTGTATCTTTTCTGTTTGGATACATAAATTCTTACCATTGTATTACAGTTAGCAGCAGTATTCAGTGCAGTAATAGGCTGCATAGGTTTGCAGCCTGGGAGCAAAAGGCTATACCATAGAGCCTAGGGGTGTAGTAGGCTGTGCCACCTAGGTTTGTATAAGGTAAACTCTATGATGTCTTCACAATGATAACACTGCCTAACGATGCACCATTTCTCAGAAGGTACTCCCACGTGGCGCACGACTATAAATCGAAAGAAAAGAAAGGTAACACCTAGCACTGGACAGGAAAGAGTAAATTTAGAAAGGGAGTTAGACTGGTTAGACTATATCTCAAGAAAATGTATCTCTAATAAATTAAAATTTTAAGGAAAAAATTTTGACTTTATTAGAATACTAAAAATGAGTAAATATTTACATATTGTTGGGCAAGAAGGCCTCTTTAGCATAACAAATGTAAAATGAATGAGAAAAACACTTAAAACCTTAAAGTTTTTTTTTTTTTTTAGATGGAGTCTCACTCTGTCCCCCAGGCTGGAGTGCAGTGGCTCTATCTCAGCTCACCGCAAGCTCCGTCTCATGGGTTCACGCCATTCTCCTTCCTCAGCCTCACGAGTAGCTGGGACTACAGGCGCCCGCCACCATGCCCGGCTAATTTTTTGTATTTTTAGTAGAGACGGGGTTTCATCGTGTTAGCCAGGATGGTCTTGATCTCCTGACCTCATGATCCACCCATTTCAGCCTCCCAAAGTGCTGGCATTACAGGTGTGAGCCACCACGCCTGGCCACCTTGAAGTTCTTAATTTAAATATTTCTTAATGGCAAAACCACCATAAACAAACCAAATGAGGAAAAGATAACTTGCAGAATGTGGGTAAAACAAAAAAGTTAATATTCTTACTATATAAAGAGCTACTGCAAATCAATAAATAAACCACAGAAAAATGGACAAAATTCACAAAGAAGGAAATAAATGGCCAAGAAGCCTAGGGAAGAAATAGTCTACGACATCAACATCTGGAGGAATGCAAATTAGAGCTAACAAGGGTACAATAAAATGGGCAGTTTCATAAAGGGAGGCTGGTAATATAAACTGTTCATCCTGTTTAAAAAAATTGGCAGAATGTTTTAAATACCTTTAAAACGCATATAATTTTGAGGGTCGGGAGGAGAGACAGGGTCTTCCTTTGTTGCCTAGGCTGGAGTACAGTAGTGAGATCATGGCTCATTGCAGCCTCAACCTTCCAGGATCAAAGGATCCCCCAACCTCAGCCCAGGTCCCTCCCCACTCCCACTCCAAAGTATCTGAGATCACAGGCTCATGCAACCTAATTGTTTTATTTCTTGTAGAGACAAGGTCTCACTATGTTGCCCAGGCTGGTCTCAAACTCCTAGGCTCTAAGGATCCTCCCGCCTTGGCCTCCCAAAGTGCTGGGTCTACAGGAGTGAGCCACTATGCCTGGCCAAAATGTATATGAATTTTAACACAGAAATTCTATCCCTAGAGATTCTACAAAAGGAAACAAGGATGTGTCCAAGGATGCAGCCATAAAAAATGTTTTTTGTAGCATTATATATAATGTATAATACTGGGGAACTCCTAGATATTCAGTGATTGGGAATTGTTCAAATGATTTTTAGTACATCTACAAATGTAGGTATAGATAATTTTATAAGACAGTCAATAATATAGTGTTATATAAATGTAGATACAGTCACAGACATAGATAATAACAATACAATGTCGAGGAATAGTGGGGACAGACAGGTTCCAAACAGAGAATTTCAGAAAGTGCTAAGTAAATCTCACCAGGAATGAAGAAACCATAGAATGAAGCAGGAAGATATTAACTTAAAATGGCAGGCAAGAAGCAAAATGTTGAGAGTCTTGAATAGTTGGGTAAATACTGTTAATGTGTTCTACAATCTTTAGGTTAAAATGTTTCTAAGCAAGGGAAGGATTTGAGGAAGGTAATGTGTTAAAATGTAAATCTAATAGAATGCGACATGGATCTGAAGCTTAAGTTTACAGAGATGTGTGTGGAAAGAGATATTCTGGGTTTAGGTAAATAGCAGGCTGCCAAACAGCAAGGATATTGAGGTAAAATCTAACTTTTGAGAAGGTTAAGTATATTCCTCTAGACTGCTACAAGAAAGGAGTAGATGGCTGATTCTTCTTGGCATTTTCTGCACAGTGTCTTTCAAAATGTGAACTAGGTGACATCTTTAGTCAACTTCAAAACTTTATAAAATGAAATTAGGTATAAATCAAACAATAGTTAACTTCAAGACTTCCCAGTCGAAGCGATTTTTATGTGATTGAGCTCTGTGTGATTCTCTGGTGTTTTGCATGGATACATAGATAAAAGTATATCAATAGTTAAATGGATACGTAAATGAATAGTGAAATGGACAGTCAGGTGGGAAAGCCTATATATACTTATATATATAGGTATGTATATATGTATATACATACACGTGCATGTATATATACATATACACACTTTTTTAAGTAAAAGAAACGTAGGTACTTCAAAATAAATGTTAAATATAATTGCACATAGTAAGCTCTACTCTCTTCTGGGTTGTCTCTTCAACTAGACCAACAGCAAATTTTCACTATGAAAGCCTAAAACAGATAAAAGAAATCACTTAAATAACACTCAAGATTTACAAAACATATGCAAAGAACTGAAGTAGTAGAATTATCCTGACTATCCTGATTGAGAGGGAGCAAATAATATTTATCTTTATGCTCTATCACCTACCGTTGACTCCCAAACTATCCCAATTTACATTTCGGTAGTTAGTAACCCAAAGAGGGAGATCACTGTACCTGAATGTGCCAATTTAGGCACAGACTCAAAACATTATACAATGATTAAGTAAAAGAAAAAAGGTAGAATATGATGATGCTTTTGATGAAAATTATCTGAAGTTAAATTTTATCTACAAAAGATTTATCAAAGGTGAAAAACACCCCTTGCTCACAGATCGGAAGAATTAACATCATTAAAATGACCATACTGCCCAAAGCAATCTACAGATACGATGAAATCTCTATGAAAATACCAAAGTCATTTTTTACAGAAATAGAAAAATAATCTAAAAATTCATATGCAATGACAAAAACAAAAAAGGCCAGAATAGCCAAAGCAATCCTGAGCAAAAAGAATAAATCTAGAAGCATCACACTACCTGACTTCAAAATATATGACAAGGCTATAGTAACTAAAACAGCATGGTATTGGTATAAAAATAGACACACAGATCAATGGAACAGAATAGAGAACTAAGAAGCAAATCAACACATTTGTAGCCAATTAATCTTCAACAAAGCCATCAACAACACACACTGAGGAAAGGACACTCTCTTCAATAAATGGTACTGAGAAAACTGGAAAACCATATCCAGAAGAATGAAACTGGACCTGTCTCTCATCATATATAATCACAATAGATTAAAGACATAAAACCTGAAACTATAAAACTGCTAAAAGAAAACATAGGGAAAACTCTTCAGGACATTGGTCTAGGGAGAGATTTTATAGCTAAGACATCAAAAGCACAAGCAACAAAAACAAAAATAGACAAATGGGACTATATTAAACTTAAAAGCTTCTACGCGGCACAACAAAGTCAACAGAGTTTGTTGTTGACTTTATTCAAAAAATAAGAGACAATTTGTTTACTGTGAGAAAATATTTGCAAACTACACAACCAAGAGGGGAACTAATATCTAGAATATATAAGGAACTCAACTCAGCAGTAAAAAACCAATAATAATAATAATAATAATAATAATCCCATTTAAAAGTGAGCAAAGGACATAAATATTTCTCAAAAGAAGACATAAAAATGGCCAACAGGTACATGAAAAAATGCTCAACATCACATCAACAGGGAAATGCAAGTGAAAACCACAATGAGATATCATCTTATACTGATTAAAATGGCTACTATGAAAAAGATGAAAAATAAGAGATATTGGCAAGGATGCTGAGAAAGGGGAATTCTTATGCATTGTTGTGAGAATGTAATATAGCCATTATGAAAAACAGTATGGAGACTTCTCAAAAAACTTAAAATAGAACTACTACATGATCCAGCAATCCCACTGCTAGGTATTTATCCAAAGGAAAAGAGATCAGTATATCAAAGAAACACATGCAATCCCATGTTTCTTGCAGCACTATTCACAATAGAAAAGATCAGGAATCAACCTAGTGTCCATCAACGAATGTGAGATACATACCCAATGGAATACTCTTCAACCACAAAAAAGAATGAAATCATGTCATTTGCAGCAATATGGATGAAATGGAGAAATGGAGGTCATTACATTAAGTGAAATAAGCCAGGCAGAGACAGACAAATACCACATTCTCTTATATGTGGGAGCCAGAAAAGTTTATCTCAAAGAGTTAGAGGGTGGAATGATACATTCCAGACACTAGGGAGAATGTATAGGCAGAGTGGGGAATGAAGAAAAGGTGGTTAATGGGTACAAACATACAGTTAACTAGAAGGAATAGCTCTACTCTTTGATAGAGAAGTAGAGTGACTGTAGTTAACAACAATGTATTCTACTTTTAAAATGGCTAAAAGAGAGGACTTGAAATATACTGACGCATAGAAATACTAAACACTTGGGTAACAAGATATCCCAAATACTCTTGACTTAATCAATCATTACACATTGCATGCATGTAACAAAATTTCACATGTGCCCATAAATATGTACAAATATAATATATCCAAAGTTTTTATGCTTTGAGACAGGGTCTCATTCTGTCACCAAGGCTGGAATACAGTGGGATGATCACAGTTCCCTGCAGCCGTGACTTTCCTGGGCTTAAGTGATCCTCCTACCTCAGCCTCCCAAGTAGCTAGGACTATAGGCACACAGCACAATGCCCAGCTAATTTTTTCTAATTTTTTATAGAGACAGTCTCACTATGTTCCCCAGGCTGGTGTCGAACTCCTGGCCTCAAGCAATCTGCCTGCCTCAGCCTATCAAAGTGCTGGGATTACATGTGTGAGCCACCATACCCAGACAAAACTTTTTTTTTTTTAATTAAAAAAAAATTAAGTAAAGAACAAAAATAAAATACTCCTTTCTATTGTGATTCCTATCAAAGATGGTCAAGTTCATAGCTATTTTAACATAGAATGCTTATAGCTAAGGGAGACAAAGAAGCAATACAGAACCATCCCAGTGTCCTTTGAGCCACAAACAGAGAAATTAGGTAGTCAAACTCAAGACTTTTGCTGAACATTATTCATAAGGCAGCTAAACAACCCTACAGTGTGTTGCCACTGATAGATAAATTCCAGTTCCTAAAAGGAAATGCCATTCTAATTTGTAAGGAATATATTCCTTTCTCAGATTCTAAAAAACAAAGCCTTAATAATTTATGAAGTTATTATGGCCCTGATAATTTTACAGGTCACAAGAGAATTACAAAAAAAGAAGTGCTGTACTCATTTTCCCCAGGAGAGAAATGTTCAATGTCATACTGTTATAAAATATTGTAAGCACATTTATATCAGCATGATCTCTTTTCAATACAAACACTCAAAGCTAAAAAAATATATACATAAAATTAAAATATATGTTGGCAAAATGGTTCCAGTCTACCAAAGGCAAATCGCATAGCATATTTTTCCCAGAGCTTGCAACATCACTTAAGCCTTTTCTGACCATGCTATTTAAAACAGCCAGCCCCTCCCTCATTCCCCTTACCGACACACGCTCTCCCCTTACAATGTTTCATACTTTTCTTTATAGTACTCACAATTAGCTGAAGTCATCCCACATGTTTATTTCCTTATTGCTTTGTCTTGACCACAGGAATGTAAGCTCACTGAGGGGTGGGAATTTAACCACTGCATCCCCAGTGCCTAGCACATGGAAGTCACTTAATATGTATTTATGGAAAGAATTAATTTAAAAAAGAAAAAAAAGAGGCAGTGAGGAAGACTGGAAGGATCTTGAACTGCATATGCACAATCACATGATGTAGTACTAATACAAATTAGATTTACATTCATAAGAGTATGAAAATTTCCACTTCCCCAATAATAAGCAATGGTGTTTCCTGAGTGAAAAATCTAGTCCCATTTACAGCTAAATACTAAAAGAGAAATGTCCTCACCTTATGTAACACATCTCAGAAAAAAATGTCCAAATAGTCAGCATAAGACTACTTTCAGTACTGACATTTCATTGATAATAACTTTGATATTAAACTTCTGAGAGGTGCTGATTTTAATTAATAAGGTCAATTTGGGCTTAAGTTCCATTAAACACTGCCTCTTCTCTTCTGCATAAACCTTTAAAATTAAATCTTGTCTCTCAGCTGAATAAAAACCATGGTGATTTTCTGAGTATATGTGGTATCTTTTCTCCCAGAAGAGAAGCAAATCTTTGCTCATTAATCACACAGATAACTGAGTTATGACACTGGCATTCCAAGTATCTTGAAAAAAGGAAGAAGTGAGTGCATACACACCAAGTTATAGGCAAGGTCAAGATTCACATCCAAACAAGAACCACAAGATAAAGATTATCATGGCCAGTATCACCAACTTAGTTAGTACAGAGTTTCCTCAAGCTGGTGGCAAAATATGAAGTCAGACAGAGTCAAAGCATGACAAGGATTTGACACATCATTTTCAGCTTGAAGATGGAGGGATTCTGTAAGAAGAAATGCAGGTACCTTAAGGCACATAAGGCAGCACAGATATGGGTACTGTAATCCTATAAATGAACCATGGGTTGAGTAATTGCTCCCCAAAAAAGTATGTCCAAGTAATAACACCCAAAAAACACATCAATGTGACCTTATTTAGAAAAAGGGTTTCTGGCGGCCGGGCATGGTGGCTCACGCCTGTAATCCCAGCACTTTGGGAGGCTGAGGCAGGCAGATCACAAGGTCAAGAGATCGAGACCATCCTGGCCAACATGGTGAAACCCCGTATCTACTAAAAATACAAAAATTAGCTGGGCATGGTGGCACACGCCTGTAGTCCCACCTACTTGGGAGGCTGAGGCAGGAGAATTGTTTGAATCCAGGAAGTAGAGGTTGCAGTGAGCCAAGATCGCTCCACTGCACTCCAGTCTGGTGACAGAACACAACTCCATCTCAAAAAAAAAAAAGAAAAAAAAAAAGGTTTCTGAAGATGTAGTTAAGAAACTCAAGATGAGATCATCCTGGGTTAGGCTGGGTGTGGTGGTTCACACCTATAATCCCAGCACTTTGCAAGGCAGAGGCGGGCAGATCACTTGAGGTCGGGAGTTGGTGACCAGCCTGGCCAACATGGGGCAACTCCGTCTCTACTAAAAATATAAAAATTAGCTGGGTGTGGTGGTACATGCCTGTAGTCCCAGGTACTCAGGAGGCTGAGGCAGGAGAATCTCTTGAACCAGGGAGGCAGAGGTTGCAGTGAGCCGGGATTGCACCACTGCACCACAGCCTGGGTAACAGAGGGAGACTCCATCTCAAAACAAAACAAAACAAAACAAACAACAAAGAAAAAGATCATCCTGGATTTAGGATGGGCCCTAAATCTAAATCCAGTGATGGCATACCCATAAGAGAAAGGCAGAGGAAAAACTGAGACAGAGACACAAGGGAGAAAGCCATATGAAAGCTGAAGCACAAATTGGAGTGATACCACCACAAACCAAATATCACCTGCAGACATCAGAGGCACAGAATGGATTCTCCCTCAGGGTCACCTGAAGGAACCAACGCCACCAACGCCTTGATTTCAGACTTCTGGCTTCCTGAACTGTTAAAGAATGAATTCCTACTGTTTTAAGATAGTTGGTGTATATAAATTGTTACAGGAGCACTAAGAAACTAATACAAACACAAGAAACTGAATTCTGTCAACAACCTAAATGAGCCTGGAAACAGATTTCTCTCCAGAGCCTCTAGACTCAGCCCAGGGGATGCCTTGATTTCAGTTACGTGAGAACCTGAGCAGAGAACCCAGGGACACTGTCGCAGACTTCTCACCTATGGAGCTGTGACCTAATAAACGGGCATTGATTTAAGCCACCAAGTTTGTGGTAATTCATTATGTATCAACAGAAAACTAACCAGACATTTACAGTTAAATTTTCTTGTATTATATTAATACTTAGAATCTAAAGTTATATAAAAGTTTTGATGGTAAGTATCCTTTTCTTGACCTTAGTGAAAATGTCCTTAATTAAACGGTATTTCTAAAATTGTGATAAAAGGAGCACTAAAGCTCAGAAAGGTATAAATGGGTAGGTCATGGGAAATACTGTCCTAAGGGCACAGAGTGTTGAGAAACCCTGAGCTTTAGAAAATATGAATTGTAAAACTCAAAAGCAAAGCACAGTTTCAGAAACAACACATGCTCCCTCCAGATTTACTAACATTATATAGGCCCAAAGTTTAATAAAGGTGGCTTCAATATAAACTTAATATTTCAGCAAACATTTTTACATACATGACTTACAAATTTCTTCAGTTAAAAAAAAAAAAAAACTTCTGAAATTCTTGGAACTGTCAGAGACTAAGCTCTGTAAAAAGGCAGAGGCTATCCCTATCTTGGTCATTAATATTTCCAACAATTAGAAACACGCCTGTGAAATAAGATACATTTAGTATCAGGTGAGTAAATGAACTGATGAAGAGAGAAAATATTGTCTATCCAGCTTATTTCACCTGACTCTCAATGTGCAGGTTTCTGCTGGAAACAAGCTAGACTGCTTCCTGCCTCTTCCACAGCTTTGCTTATTCCCTTTCTGCCCCCCGGCCACCTTTTTTTTTTTTTTTTTTTTTTTTTTTTTGAGACAGGGTCTCACTCTATTGCCCAGGCTGGAGTGGTAGAATCATGGTCACTGTATCCTCGACACCCCTGGGCTCAGGTGATTCTCCCACCTCACCCTCCTGAGTAGCTGGGACTACAGGCGTGCGCCACCACGCCTGGATAATTTTTGTATTTTTTTTTCTAGAGATGGGGTTTCACCATGTTGCCCAGGCTAGTCTCAAACTCCTGGTTTCAGGTGATCCATCCACCTTGGCCTCCCAAAGTGCTGGGATTACAGGAGTGAGCTGGTGCACTCAGCAGCCCCATCTGTTTTCTATCCAATAATACTCAGGTTTCAAAGTCTAACTCAAATACTATCTCCTTATAAATGGTATTATAATCCACATGTGATAGGCACTAAACAAATACTTTAAAGTTCATTCTTTTTGTTTTGTTTTGTTTTTGTTTTTTGAGACGGAGTCTTGCTCTGTCACCCAGGCTGGAGTGCAGTGGCACGATCTCGGCTCACTGCAAGTTCCGCCTCCCGGGTTCAGGCCATTCTCCTGCCTCAGCCCCCCAAGTAGCTGGGACTAGATGCACCTGCCACCACGACCAGTTAATTTTTTATATCTTTAGTAGAGATGGGGTTTCACCATGTTAGCCAAGATGGTCTCGATCTCCTGACCTCATGATCTGCCAGCCTCAGCCTCCCAAAGTGCTGGGATTACAGGCAAGAGTCACCACGCTCGGCCCCTAAAGTTCATTGTTTAGAAAGTAAAGCATGCACATGAGAAAGGATAACGATTCTTTGATATTAATTCATCAACTTAAATAGTACGCAGTTCATTCATGGTATTATGATAGACGTTGTGATGGTTAACTTTATTTGTCAAGTTACTCAATAAGTAGGGTACCCAGACATTTGGTCAAACATTTTTCTGGGTATGGCTGTGATGGTGTTCCTGGATGAGATTAACATTTGAATCGGTACACTGAGGGAAGCAAGTGGCACTCCCTAACATGGGTGAATCTCATCCAATCAGAGACCTGAAAAGAGCAAAAAGGCTGAGTAAGAGGAAACTCCTCCTGCCTGACTGCCTTGAACTGGGACACAGGTCTGCTTTGCCTTTTAACTGAAACAGAAACATTGGCTCTTCTTCAGTCTTTAGCCTGCCAGCTTTCAGACAGCAACTACACCACCACAGGATCTCCTGGGTCTCCAGCTTGTCAAACGCAAATCTTGGGACTTCTCAACCTCTGTAATCATGCGAGCCGATTTCTTAAAATAAATCTTTATTTCACACACACACACACACACACACACACACACACACAGAGCTCCTACTGGCTCTGTTTCTCTGGAGAGCCCTCATACAGATATTTATTCTTACAACTGAGCTTTTGTTCATATTACACAGCAGCTCTGATAAGCACCTGGAACATGGGTATTACATGGTACTTAACAAGATTAAATTATTGTTCTTCCTGAGCATTTTTCCAGAAGTATTAGAAAAGACATCCACCCTTTCTCTAGGATTATCCTCTCTGCCAGGAACCATTTACCTACCAAGTGGATGAGAATAGGAGCCTATCTGAGAACAAAGCAGAGTAGATGTAGGCAGAGCAAAAAGATGGCGAGAAAGACACAAAAACGGAGTAGCACAGACAGAAATCAAGCCCCTAAACCAGCTGTATCCACAAGTCTTTGACTTCTCAGTCATGTGAGCAAATAAATTATGTTATAAGTTAATTTGAATTGGGTGTTACTGTTTGCAAATAAAGTCTTGAATAATACAATACTTCCCTGTGCAAACTGGAGAGCCTACCATACATGTGCATGAAAAGGCTGTCACGGTGGCTTTATCAAAAGTATTGTTTAAGGTCAAGGGAAAGCTAAAACTTTAACAAAATAAAATGTATCAACATCAATATGTCTACTTGCCAAATTGAAGTGGGTGCTACATAGTTCCCATTGACTCTAGTAACTTAATTCATAAGCTATTATATTTGTACACTCAATGGAGAGCATGAATTTTCCATTATTAATATTTCTAAACTTATAACTACCAAGAGTTATCTTCAAAGATGAAACTCCTTGCCAAGGTTCTAGTTTTCCAGAGTTAAGGAGGTTAAATGAATGTGTTACTTACATTTCATTTTTAAAAATTTTAACATTACATCTATTAAGCCCTTACTATATACGCCAGGAACGCACAAAAAGCATTATATATTTTAACAGCCAATTCATTTCTATGAAGTATGTACCATTACTATTATTGCCCTATTACAATCTTCAAAGATTAATATGAGATTAAAATAATGAGCCTAATAATAACAGTCATGGTGCTACACACTTGTCAAGAGGATACTATTTGCCACACACTGTACTAAGTGTTTCAAAAGAAGCATCCTACTTAATCTTTACGATTACCTTCTAAGGTAGGTACTATTATCCCTGTTCTACAGATGAGAAAACTAAGGCTTGGAGACTGAAATGCAGACCCAAGGCTTATACACCACAACCGAATCAGTCTGAAAGGTTTGAAAACATTCCGCATCGCATCCAAATAAATTGCATACCATTATCTGAAGTGCATTTCAAGTTGTGTAATAAAAGCTTGAACTCATCTACATTTTTAATGCTCTTGAACTGCCATGCGGTTTACATTTACATTTTCCTCTTTAATGCCTCATCTCTGGAAAAAGTAAAGACTCATACTAAAGGAAATATTTATTCCAGCTCAATGAGTAACACAAGATCACTGATTTAGAGTTAGCACTTTTTATTTCACAAACTGTTCCAAAACTGGGCAGACTTCAGACATACAGAAATGTGGTTTCAGATTAACAGAGCTTTAAAAAAGCTATTAGTAAACTAAAAAGCTATTAGTGAAGTCCTGTTGGAGTAAATCTGATCCCTACTGTGTGGAGGAGACATCTCAGTCCTGAAAATGCCTCTCTACAAGTTTTTACATAGCAGATACCCAAAGCACGTATTTTCTTTTTGTTTTTGTTTTTTTCTTAAGAGACAGAGCCTTGCTATGCTGCCCAAGCTGGCCTCAAACTCCTGAGCTCGGGCAATCTTCCAGTCTCAGCTCCCCAAATACCGGGGACTACAGGCACGAGCCACTGAACCCAGCTCTCAAGACACATCCTTTAAATACCATATTTTGTATAAAAACTACATTTAAGGCATTTTCTTGTCAGAAAGATGCATATAACTATATATGAACACTTTTAGAAGCACAAAATACACTAGAAACAATAATCCCATTAAAGAAGGGTATAATCTTTCATTGAATTCACATAAGTGCAGATCACAGACATACACTCACATATAACAAACGTAACTGAAAAGTTACTTATTGACACTTTATCCCTGAGCAAACTCCACATGACAAAGTTTCAAATCATTGTCTTACTTTGGGCATCAAAAGTATTCTTACAGTACATATTAATTATCAGAGCTGTCCCTGAAACCAACTGCAGAAGTGTAAAAAGGAAAAAAGAAACAGGAGGCTGGCCTAGAAATCAAGCCATTACAGATCAAGCTCCAGTCAATCAAGACAGGCTCCCCCAGACAGTGGAAGGGTCGACACAGAACACCCACACACTTACAATGAGGTACCTTCCTCAACCAACTGGAGTAGTTGAGTGCTTCATCTATAGCAACTGGCAATTTCAGTTATTTGGGTTTTCTTTAATGTGAACCTAATATTATATGAGAGAGTTCAAACTCTTAACATTGGCCAAAATCAGAATGTAATTACATCTGGTTTGTTTATTATGATCTTTTTTTTTTTTTTTTTTAAATGAGAACAGCGGGTCTCAAGAAGTTGAAACAGTTGAGGGAAGCACTAAGTTAGGCTGTCATTCTTATAAACCTGCCAAACCGACCCAGACTACAGTTGAGGCCCTGAAGAAAGCCATGATCAGGCAGGCATATTAATGCATGATATACAATCTAGCATTCGTTTAATTTCACAAAATCTTCTTTAATATCGACATATGGCATATACTTTTTGGAACTAGCTTTGATAAAATTGACACTGTCCCCTCAACTATAAGGTGAGATTGTAATATTGATCTTCAATCATAACCCTCACCCCTTGAGCCATGAACACCTTTAAATCTGCATAACTTCAAAATCATGCTTCTGGCAGAAAACAGACTAAGCTTTAAATGGATGTCTTCGAAGATGAACTGAGATTCTTCTGGGTCTTCTGCAGTCTAACAGTTCCTGCATCTGTCTCTAAACTTTTTTTACAATGAGTACACAAGCATATGTGTATAAATATAAGGACATCAAGACCCCAACCCCATCACTGAACCTTGTTTGACAGAAGCTTCCTGGGTAGCCTACACTTCCCTGCATGAATACAACTGCATGATACTTACTGGGGAAGTAAGACATCTCGAATGAGAGCCAGAAGATTGCTGTCAGAATCAACACTGGCCTTCTCCTTGCCATCCCCAAACTCCTGGTTCACGAGTAGAGATGTGGTTTCTGAGAGCAACCGCAAGCTAAAGAGTCTCCACTCCACTTGAAAGAAAAAAAAATGCCAAGATTGTGACTCCATAGAGAGAGAATGAAAACAGAATGTGTAGCTAATGGAATTCTTGCTGGTGTCATCACACTTACCATTTTGGCTTTGAACCAAGGACACCAAGGGTGGCAGGATATAATCAACAACCTAAAAGGAAACATGTAAAAGACTTAGTTCAAATCTCTATGAACACAAAACTGATATCAACCACTATCTATATTTTTTCCACAGACAGAATCCCTAATCAAAGGAGTAAAAAAAACAATGGCTAAGTTTATTCTGGATTTCAATTCTCCATGACATTTAATAAACCACCAAGCTCATTTAACTCTAAAAAAGTCCTCAGGTCAAAATGACATTACGAAAATCAAAACAGTAATTTCTCAAAACCTTCAGGGTCTATGAAAGGAACTTCGAATATAATGCAAAATCTAGTCGGCACAGGTTGGCATTAAACCATCAGATTAGTTATGTATAAGCTGGTGATCATTACTTCAAGTTTAACCTAAACAACAATCAAAATGTTGGGAAAAAAAGAGACACATAGTCCCCATGTTTTATCAAATACATCAAATAACTATGACAAGTAGGTCTTGGTTATTTTTAGAAATAGACCCCAAAGATGTAAATCCACTAGACAAACCACCTCTGCGAGTTCCCAGTTGTATCGGAGAACAATCAATATGGTTTAAAACTTAACCCCAAAAGACAAGTATTTTCCTCCAAAATACCAAAAAAGAAAGAATCCCTACGCTCATCTAATGATGAAAACTACTGTTTCATTTGATGAACTATTTTAGTGACAACAAACAAAATTCCCATTGTTTGTGTACTTGTTCTCCCTATACTGATAAAAGAGTAGGAGAATCTGTGCACCGCCAAATGATATCTTGCTCTCCATACCAACAAAACAATGCCCTGCAGAGGCAAGAATCTCCATACGTGATTGGTGGCCCACTAGTATTAACCCGTTCTATCTCCACTTGACATAGGAAATTTCTATGTGATAGTATATCTCAATATTTTTACAAGGACCCTAAGAACCAGGGGTGTTTAGTTCACCCTCTTCCACTAAGTGATGTCACATCACATCACTCAAAGCACAGATATCATGCTTCACCAAGGTATTTTGAGAACTCCAAACTTATAGTTATGTCTAAAGAAAAAACTATGCAAAGGAGAGAAATATATGCTGCTATCAATACTACCAACATGATCAACAGCTATCTTAAAGGTTGAATAGTGGTGTATATCACGAGAGGAGTAAGACTGAAACAAATGATCTAAGTGCCCAACTCAAGAAATTTAAAAACAATTAAATGGTCAAAAAAGCAAGCTTGTCAGAAAATGAATACAGAAAAATCAACAGTATTTATGAGACAGAGTAGGAATGAGGCTTGGCTCCAGCTCATCCCTACTAGAGCATTCTTTCATACATTCCCAGTGATCACAAAACCCACACCACTACCTCACTGATGCCATACCCGCTAACCCCAAGGCTTTAGTCATGCTATATTGTTCCACTGAGCTCTCAAAATGTTTAACCATGCCTTTTACTTAAAGAATTCCAGGAACTGGCCTTAGGAGATCCAAACTATCAAACCAAGGTTGTGGAGTGTCCCACCTCAGGAAGGAATAGCAGCCTTGATGCTCCTGGCCAGACCACCAGGTGGCCCATTACTCAAGATGACCATTGTAACCACATACGCTGCCCTGCACACCTTACCCACCATGTGCTTTGCCCAGTCCAGCATGCATACCCTACCCCTCGTATCAATTTCCATGCTTTGCCTAACACAAAATCCCAACCAGCTCTTTTCAGAGAGTCAGTCAGGGAATTCTCTCTCTCTCTCTCTCTCTCTCTCTCTCTCTCTCTCTCTCTATCTCGATCTCTCTCTCTCTATCTCGATCTCTCTCTCTCTCTCTCTCTCTCTCATGCTGCTTCCCTCATCGCCGGACATAAGCTCCAATGAAGCCTTGTCTGGGAGAACTCCATCGGCCTCATGTCCTATTGCATTAAGAGCCCAAGAACTCATGGTCAGTAACATATTCATTCAGGGCTTATCTGGGATCACCAGACATGGGGAGCTTTTTTCTCCTCTGTGGAGGGAGGCTTGTGAGCCAGCAGGACAGCGGGACGTGACCCCTTCATGGCTGACAGGAAGTCACCTGAAGTTTTGATTCAGCACTGCTATGACTGGTGAGTTCTTCCTCCAGCCTCCCTGAGATTCCTCACAACCCACCCCAGACAATGCTTTCCCTTCCCTCCTGGTCTTCTATTTGTTGTGTCTTTCTTTTTCTTTCTTCTTCCTTTCTCCTTCCCTTCCTTCACTTTTCATTACCTTCATTGTTTCAGCCTAAATAGACACCCGTGTGGCACTGGTTCAGCCTCAGTAGACACCCGTGTGGCACTGGTTCAACCTCAATAGACACCCATGTGGCACTGGTTCAACCTCAATAGACACCCATGCAGCACAGGCCAGAACGGTCATTCAGTTCAGCTGGTAGGAAACTCTGTCTGGCACTGGGCTCTGTAATTTTCTTTAAGTACATTCCCTCCCTTTGCCACGCCTTGTGGGAAAGGGAAGGCTGTGGACTTTGTCGTCTGTCTATTCAAGCCTGCAACAAACGCTGGGTGCTATCTTTGTGAAGAGAGGACTGACAGCACATGGGTCCTGAGTTTGTGTCACTCCCGTCCTGATCCATTTTTCCTTCTTGTGTGTTTCATTTGACATCTGATTCCCCCATGCAGACTGTTGGGTGGCATCTTGCAAAGATAAGAGGCTTTCCTGGTTCCTCCATAAAATGGACAAAAGATGACTTTCTCTTGTAATGCAGCTTGGCCCCTACAGCTATGCTGCAGTGAGCAGAGTCAATAAAAGCTGCTTTGCTCTTCCAGAAGCTACACAGAAAGGGAACCCAGAAACCTGGCATGCCAGCAAAAGGTTAAGGATTTCTTACCAGCCAGGCTTCTGGCCTGCTTTTCTGTGCAAACCAGTTGAGTGAAATGGTAAAGATAATTATTTGTCTCAAGGCCTATGACCCCTATAAGCCTGCTGTTTGGCAGACTCGTCAGTTACAAACATGGCTGCAGGTCCTTGAAACAAAAACTGGATGAGGTTTCCCTTTCATTTTATTTTCTGTCTTTGGGAGCTTGACCTTATGACCATGGGGGGTTCTTTCCTTGCTATCTAGCATCCAGAAGGTGGGAATTCCGAGGCTCATGTCAGGTAGCCGGTCTGAAAGAACCTGGAGTCTGAGACACAAGCAAACATTCTTTGTCCCAAATGTGTCAAAAGCCCTTGGAGATGAGTTCTGTCTTAAAAGGTCCCACCCCAAGGGGCTTTTGTCATCTTTTGCCATCTTAAATCTATTTTAGACAGTAAATTCTTGGAGACCATGGAGATGCCTCCTCTACCCCCTCTCTAGAAATACCACTTGCTTATATTATAAAAACCTGAAAAATTACCATCTGAGCTTTAAAGGGTTTTTGGATTGAGTCGCTATTGAAACTAAGTACATCATTAAAGGAAAAGCACTTTTCTTATTCTCAACAATTTTTAAAAGGTTTAAATTAAAAAGAAGGATGCATAAGAGTGTCATGGCTAGCCTTACAAATTATCTTGAGCAGGTGAAATTCCTTGCAAGCTTGAAAATGGCTACTCGAGTTTCCTTCTGGGAAGACCACTGCCTCATGCGGTAGCTCAGTGGCTAAGGCTGTGCGTTTTCACAATGGCTGCCTGGGTTCAATACCTGGCATAGGGAATGAGTCCTTTCTGGTTTTGTATTTGTGTGACCTTTGCCATTTATTATTTTCCCCTCCATGAACAGCTTCTGACTTCCTGTCTTGAATTTTCCTTTCTCTGAGCTACCTTTGAGGTGATTCTGAATCGTACAAAAACTGCTTGCCCTAAAAGGTTAGGCAAGGACAATAACTTGTTCAGCAGGAAGTAGCTTCCGAAGATGAGATCTTCAGCCCTTTCTCCTTAAGCATAAAGAAGGTGAAATTTCTCAGCAGGGAATGAGACAGCAGGAATGGGGCTTGGCTTCAGCTCACCCTCACCAGAGCATTCTTTAATACATTCCCACTGATCACAAAACCCACACCACTACCTCACTGATGTCTTACCCACTAATCCCAAGGCTTTAGTCATACTCTATTGTTCTTCTATGCTCCCATAATGTTTAACCATGCCTTTTACTTAAGGAATTCCAAGAACTGGCCTTAGGAGATCCAAAATAAACCAAAGTTGTAGAGTGTTCCACCTCAGGAAGGAATGACAGCCTTGTTGTCATTGGCCAGACAACCAGGTGGCCCATTTCTCAAGATAAACATCATAAGCAGTTGTGTTGACCTGTATACCCTACCCTTTACGTTCTTTGCCCAGCCCAGACTGCATACCCTACCCTATTTATTAATTTCTATGTCTTGCCTAATAAAAATTTCCAACCAGCTCTTCAAAGAGTTTGTCTGGGAATTCTGTCTCATGATGCTTCCTTTATGCCCAGGCATAAGCTCCAATGAAGCCTTGTATGGGAAAACTCTTTTAGCCTCATGTCAATTTCTATTGCACTGAAAGCCCAAGGACCATGGTCAGTAACATTTATATGTACCTACAACAACCAAATGAATAACATAATTCAAAAAAATTCCATTACAACAGGAATATTGTGATCTTAGCAAGAATATATATATGGATATAAATGTATGTGTGCATATATGTGTGTGTATACGCATATGAATATATTTATAGGTACTATAGTCGTTGATGGACTTCTGGGTTCTAGACTAACATGTAAAGAGTCTGGAAATCATCACAACCAACCATACAACAAAGAAAAAGCTAAACAAACTAAAAATCAACAACTTTTCTTATATAGGTCAAAGAATTGAAGTCATAGGGAAACCACCATCCTCAAAACTGGAGGGACAAGCAAATTCAGAAAATCACGCTTACCAGGAGCAGGAACCGCCGCTGGAGAAAGCAACCACAACAACAACATCAAGGGTGATTGACTGAAACTGTTGGAGATTGAGCATGGACTAGTCTGAGAGATTAAAAACTCCCAGAGGCCCAGCCTTAGGAGAGCCCCCATGCTTCTGCAAGTGTTACCGTCAGGAGCTCCCCACCAACACCATTTTTGCGGGTGAACTTGGAGAAAAAATCTCCTGGTACTTCAGTAGGGGAAGGAGAAATTTAACCATTTTGAAACATGCCCAGAGCATTGTTTAACAAAGGTCTGGACTCGGGGAAGCTATTTTACAACAGCCTAACTTAATGGGGTTTTAGCAGAACTTAACTCCCCAGGGCAATGGAAATGCCCAACTCCAGGCCCCTCTAGCCTTCTTGTCTCACCTACAGTGGGAGGCTGGGGGCGCTGTAAAGCACTTGTGAAGGTCACAGCCTTAGGTACTCAGGCTCACTAAAAGAGTAAGACCTAATCACAGAACTATACAATACATCCCTTCCCCCAACACCTTACCACAACATCAACACGGCTTCAGTACAGTAACACAGACTTACAACTGACACAGGTGGTATTTAAGACAGAGTTCTTAGGGAAACCCAAAGACAACAGGAGAGAAAACAACTCGGTTACTAGAGGAAATTTTAGTCTCTGAAACCTACAACTACCACAAACAACCAATACAGCCTACCTCCTGGCCTTTTATAAACATAAAACTTCACACTAAAGGTCCATTTACCTAAGTTCAGTTCGCCTGACACATCATGCTGGAATGAAATGTTCAAAGTGCTAAGAGAATAAAGCCACCCACCTACAATTCTGTATACAATGAAATTATCCCTCAAAATTGAAGGAGAAATGAAGGCTTTCTCACAGACAAAACTTGAAGAAATTTTTCACCAGCAGACTTGCCTTGTAAGAAATATTTAAAGAAATTCTTCAGAGATAAGGAAAATTATAGGTCAGCAACGCACATCTATATAAAGAAAGCAAGAACGTTAGAGAAGTGAATAAATGAAGGTAAAACGCAGTTTTTAATAAGAAGACTCAGAGAGGCCAATTCTCTGAAAATTAATCTATAATTCCAACACACAAAAAAAATCTAACAAGGTTTTCAGGAACTCCTCATATGGACTCTGTAATATACATGGAAAGCAGATCAAGAAGAACAGAGAACTGGCTAGGTGCAGTAGCTCACGCCTGGAAGCCACTTGGGGAGGCTGAGTTGGGCAAATCACTTGAGGTCGGGAGTTCGAGACCAGCCTGGACAACATGATGAAACCTTATCTCTACTGAAAATGCAAAACTTAGCCAGGCATGGTGGCAAGCGCCTATAATTCCAGCTACTCGGGAGGCTGAGGGGCAAGAATCACTTGAACCTGGGAGGCGGAGGTTGCAATGAGCTGAGATTGTGCCACTGCACTCCAACCTGGGCGACAGAGCAAGATTCCATCTTAACAACAACAAAAAGAATAAAAGAAAACGTCCAAGAAAGCTTGGGAAAAGGATGCCTAACTCTAACAGGTGTCCACATTTACTATGATGGAAATAAAATGCTATAAGCACAGGGCTAGATACGATCAATGGAACAGAATACAGACTCTAGAAACAGACATATATGGGAATTCTCTACATGAGAGAGTTATTCAGAGTAGGACCTGAATCTGGCTCACTACATTCTCAAAGATGGTATAGCCAAGCATAGTGGCTCACACCTGTAGACTCAGCTACTTAGGAGGCCGAGGTGGGAGAATCGCTTGAGCCCAGGAGTTTGAGAACAGCCTGAGCAACATAGTGGAACCCCATCCCTAAAAAATGAATAAACACACAAACAAACAAATAGATGGTTTATCTAAGGCCCTTACTAAGAATATATGAGCAAATCAGATAGCTAAAAAGTTTTCTTGGGGCCACTTTTTACATCACTGCTATAACTCTATTCATACTATTTTTTAGTATAAAGAAGGTATTTTTTAAAAGATTTGAACTTACAAAAGTATTTGTTTATGGTACAGAATGTCAATTTCTTTAGAACAAAACAAAACCTAATTTGCTTTTGTATCCTAGTTATCAGCTGAGGTCACCCTAAACTTTAAGTTTCAAATAAAACCGTCAGCCTTGCGTGCTATTAAGCAATTTAGTGTCCTTTCCAAGATTTCTGGGAATTTGCAGAGGCTTCTTTACTTTCCCATGATTCACTGCCAACTCTGAGTTTCTACCTCACTTATCTGCTTTTTACCTTCTCCTGCCTGCTATTTGCTTCTGGGAGACTGAATATACTGGTGGGAGCCAGACTATATATGACAATATATGACAATAGAACTCTAACCCACAACCTCTACAGGAACCAGCAGGGAAGCCAAAACCACAACCTCGGTAGCAATTAGACTGGGATGGTTAGGATTTAGTCAATGACTGTCAGCTTCAGTATTTTTTGTACTCTTCCAACTTAGGGCCGACTAGAGAAAGCCAAAAATATTCCCCGAACCAATCACATAGGATATCCTGCTTCTAATGAGCCCACTTCCAATTTCCCCTGCCAATAGCCTCCAATCAGGGCACACCTGAAGTCTTCCGTCTCCCACTCCCCTCCTTGCCTTTAAGTCTCTGCCAAATGCTAGTGATGTTGGTCAACTTCTTTGCTATAGCAACTCTGAAAAAACAGTCTGTTTTTTCTCATTTGGTTGTCTTTGTTGATTTCTACCCACCAGTGTAAGTCATGGAACATAGCCCTTTTTAATAATTACATTTAGAAGACTCACAAATTCTTGGTATGTATACCAGACTTTATTGAGAGTCTGGAGTAATGGAGGGTTTATAGCAGCAACACCAACAATTTAAAATTGAAGTATATCTGTTTTTAATCATCTTCAATCACTTGCAACTTTAACTTTTCTCACAGGCCTTTTTCCTTCACAAGCTCTGGGCTCCTGTCCCGCTGCCTAACTTTTTGGCTTCTAGGCAGCCCTCCTTGTTGTTTCTGCCTCCTTTCCTCTTTTCTTAACTCTCCCACCAACCAATACATTTTTATTTCTTATGCAGACAAATTTTAGCTATTCTGCTACCCCCATCCCCTTTCTTCATCCAGGGTTCTAGGCCACTCCCCAATCTTGCCTACAAAAGAAACAGAAACTCAATACAGACCATTCATGGCCTCATAGCTATAGAAAGGCCAGGCATATGTTTCCAGGTAACAGCTTTTCTGTCTTCAACCAGACCACCTTTCCAGGACAGAGCACCTATATGCAAAAGGGAGGTTCTTCCCTCATAATCCAAGCTCATAATGTTACAGCAGGTAGTCAAGCAGACATGAGCAGGGCAGGAGAGGGCCCCTGACCCCAACCAGGAACATCAGGCGACATCAGGTGATAGGCGGTTGTTAACTGTCTAAAATTACTGGTCACAGTCAGTGCTAGGGAAAGGCAGTCTCCCTAGATAGAAACACCTGAAACTGGTGATCAGAAGCTTCCTGATAAGATCTAAGGAGTTAGGTGACTGGGCTCAAGCATGTGCACTAAGAGGCAAAATGGCAGAGTTTAACTGGTATATGACCTTCTGCGAACATTCTAGCGGTAAGGGAAGAACGGCCTCAAGTGAGCATGTGTACAACTCCAGTAAACACAGCACACATGCGGCCCCTCCCAAGTTCTGGAGGCCACTGCACATGTGGACAACCCGCCCCAAGGGAAGCACCAGGGGAAAAGGGAAGCATCAGGGGAAAAGGGATGCAGACCCTGGAAGCATGCCAACGTATAAAATCCCAAGTCCAAGGTCAAACCACAAACTTGAATCTCTTAACCACAAACTTGAATCTCTTAAGTTGCCCACTTGGCCCTCTTCCAAGTTTTCTTACTTTACTTCCTTTTGTTCCTGCTACAAAACTTTTAAATAAACTTTCACTCCTGCTCTAAAACTTGCCTCGAGTCTGCCTATGTCCATGAGTCGAATTCCTTCTTCTGAGGAGGCAAGAACTGAAACTGTTGCAGACCCATACGGATTTGCCACCACTAACAATACCTCCCCCAAAGATGGGAAATTCTCTCTTCCAAATATCCTTTTAAACAGTATTATCTATTTATTCATTTCCTTTAACATCCATTGATTTTTAACTAAAGTAGTGGCTAAATTGTCTTAGGACCTGAGAAATTTCAAACCCGATAACACACCAACACAAAGAATGAGTTAATACTACACTTATTGATTAATCATGTTACATACAGGATGTTTGGAGAGTGCAGTCTGATACATGATGAACCGCAATCTGCATTTTGAGAAGTCAAATTAAAATTGTTCACTTTAATGACAACCCAACACCAAACAGCAACAATGCAGCAAGACAATAAAGAACAACAAAAAAAAAAAGGACAAAGCCCTAAAAATTATCTTTATCAAATCACTTCTAATTCATAGTGAGAAAACCATGACAACAAAATCTGACACAGTATATGACAGCAAACATGTTCTAAACCTTTGAATGGGCATAGCTTTGCTCACTGGTACGGGGTCACCTTATTAAAAAAAGACTGAATCACTGAGACAGTGGACAATGAGTACCTCTTTGCTGCTGTGGAGTTCAATAACATGCTCACCAATGTTCTGCCCTTCCAGAATCTTCCACAGAATTTATACATATACATATTTATATATACTACTATATGCTGCATATTTAATGACATATGTAATATATATTTAATGGTATTAAAATAAATGCCATTGCACCCTAATCAAGCTCCTCTGTACCAGCGATCTCTATTATAAAATTCCATCACTCATTATTTATTTTAGTGTAGGGATAATACACTTATATGGAATAATCCAAGGAATTTTAATAATTAATACTAGTAATATTGATTTCTTAAAGACATTCACTTGTGCTAAAGTTCATTTGACAACGTGTTCTGAAAGCAAAGACCTACCGAACTTTTTGAAAATGGAAATTCCCAAGTCTGGTGACTTTTATTTCTTTGCTCAAAAACTAAGACCCCCACCCATTTTTTTTTAAATGTGTGAATATATGTGCACATTAGCTTCTCTGTGTATCAGTTTCTCTGCATGTTAATGATTCTCAATGACATGTCCCAAATGAAATGAATGTCTATAGCTTAGGAATGCTAAGACAGCTCTGGGACAATAGTACATGCTAAACAATAGTAAACGCATTTGAAATTCATAAATAACACTTGCATCACTAAATCTTATTTTACTTGTTCTTAAAGTTATTGTTGCCCAAGATGATGCTTTGTTTAAATCTTCTTTCCAATATTAAATAGCTATAAAAATGTTAAGGAATTCCCACGGTTATGTTAGGTTGGTAACACACTATTGGGAAGACTGTGTCGAAACAGGCATTCTCATACATTGCTGGTGAGACAGAAAAATGGTAAAAGCCTACATAAGGGATTCTGGCAGTATCTAACAAAAGCACAAGTGCATTTACTCTTTTATCCCAAAATCACCCTTCTAGTGATTAAACTGGTAAATCACAATTTACCCCGAAGATACACCTACAACAATAGGAAACTAAATATGAACAAGGTTATTTATTGCTTATAATTACAAATATTAAGCAACTACCTAGTGGGCCAAACATTGGTGGAATACTAAACTTGTTTTAATAAGGAGTGAGAAAAATCTCTAAGAACTGATATGGAGTAATTTCTAACACTCATTATTAAAGGAAAAGGCAAAATGCAAAAGAACATATATAGTATGTTACTTACGGTATAAGAAGGAAAAATAAGAAAACATATACTCTCTTTACAGAAAGAAATATTAAAAGGACAAATCAGAAAACAATGAAGTTGTTTATCTACAAGGGTGAGGAGAGTATGATAGAATGGCAACGGAGTAGAAGGGATATATATTTCAGGGAAGGGAGTGGCACTGCTCTGAATATATCTTTTTCCATAGTTTTGACTTTTTTGGAAGCACACCCATGTTCTACATATTTTAAAAATTAAAAGCAACAAAAGAGGAAGGAGAAAAAGAAAACCTAAAATTGAAAGCGAACGGAGACAAATCAACCATACTTCAAACGAATATTATAACCACACCAAAAGTGGGGAAGGGAGCTAATCCAAGTACCTTATGAACACAGTATTGACTATATACTCCCAGTGTTGCTTGGAGATGAGAAGAGGTTGGGAAAGCAAGAAATTCAGCAAACAAATCGTGACCTCACTTGGTTTGTTTTGGTATTGGTTTCAGTGAAGCAATTCCATAACAATTTTAAATGTATTACAGGATTAAGCAAACAAGAAAATGTGCGGATGATGCTGAAGCCAAAACTTCTACAAAGGGACACACAAATATAGAACGGGCAAAGGCAAGAAAGAACTGTGTAGGAGACTGGATACGAAGATAGCATTGTGAACTCATGATTTCAAATATATATGTGTATACATATAGGCACGTGTATGTAAGTACGTATAGCTGTCCCTCAGTATCCACAGGGGACTGGCTCCAGGGAGAGAACAATGTGTCAACACGTAATTGAGTAGGAGCATCATAGGGGCTGTTATGGAGGGAGGTATAGAAAGCTATGGACCCCAGAGCAGGGAGGGACATACTCTGTTGGGTGGGTAGAGGGGAGTCTCACAGAAATTACTTTTGAACAGGGCTTAGAGAGAAAAGGAGGAGGAGATAGGGCAGACAATCTGACTTGGGGGATGAGAAGTTTAGGTTCACACAAGGAATGCTGAGTATAGTTGGGCCTCAGTATCTGAGACAGATTGGTTCCAGGATCCCTTTCCCTATATCAAAATCCAGGAATCCTTAAGTCCTTTATATAAAATGGCATTAGTATTTGCATATAAACTACACACAACCTCCCATATACCTTCAATCATCTCTAGGTGACTTATAATACCTAATGCAATGTAAGTGCCAGCTAATAGTTGTTATACTCTATTTTTTAAATTTGTATTATTTTTTATTGTTGTATTATCACTTTTCATTTTTTTTCAAATATGTTTTATCTGCTGTTGGTTGAATCCAAGGATGTGGAACCTGTGAATATGGAGGGCCAAACCATCTGTGACTATACGGTATGTATGTGTGTTCATATGCATATGTGTTAGTCTACTCAGGCTGCTATAACAAATGCCTTAGACTGGGTAATTTAATAATAGAAATGTGTTTCTCACAGTTTAGCAGGCTGGGAAGTCCAAGATCATGGGGCCAGCAGGTTCAATGTCTGGTGAGGGCTGCTTCCAAAAGGGCATCCTTTAGCTGTGTCTTCACGTGGCAGAAGAAGTACAAAGGCCAAAACAACTCCCTCAAGTTCTTTTAAAGGACACAAATTCCATTCATGAGAGGGGAACCCTCATGATCTAATCATCTTCTGAAGGCCCCACCTCTTAATAATATGACATTGGGGATTAAGTTTCAATATATGAAGTTTGAGGACACATTCAGGCCATCACAATGCATATACATGCATATATTTCCTAACTGCTTCTTGGAAGGGCTAGAAGCTAAGATGTCCCAGAAGAGAAGAGCACACTTAGTGCCCTATCTTAGTCTGTAATGCCATTTCCCAGTAAAGAAAACCAGGGCTCCTCAGAGAAATGACTAATTTCATAGCCAGGGAAGAGTAGTAACAAACTGAGGAAAAAATATTTTGTTGTAACATAAAATAAGGCAGCATTCAAAAAAGAATAGGGTATGTCACAAAGACACTTGAAAGAAGCCAACTTGAAAGGGCTTGCACTAGCCAAATCTGGAAAATATCAGGACCAAAATAATATAGTAATGAAGTCATTGATAAAAATAGGAATCTGTGGTAGACTGAATGATGCCTCCCCAAAGACAGCCATGTCCTGATTTCCAGAACCTTCAAATTTGTTATTTACATAGCAAAAGGGAACTTGCAGATGAGGTTAAGTTAAGGACTCTGAGAGGAGACAGTATCTTGGATTATTCAGGTGGGTCCAATATAACAATAAGGGTCCTTAAAGGGTGACAGGATGGTCAAAGTCAGAGAAGATGTAACAATAAACGCAGAAGTTAGAGAGAGATTTGAAGATGCTGCTCTGATGGCTTTGAAGATGGAAGAAGGGGCCACAAGCCTAAGAATCCAGGTGGCCTCGAGAAGCTGGAAAAGTCAAGGAAGCAGACCCTTCCCTTAGAGTCTCTGGAAGGAACACAGCCATGCTGACACCTTCATTGTAGCCCTAAAATTCATTTCAAGCTTCTGACTCTCCAGAACTGTAAGATAACAAATTTGTGTTGTTTTAAACCAGTAAATTTGTGGTGATTTGTTACATCAGCAATAGAAAACTAATACAGAATATGAATCCACACCAATAAAAGATAGGTAGAGATGCTTATTCACATCAGTTAACTTTAAATATATATATACACAGTCATGCATGGCATAATGACGCTTTGGTCAGCAACAGAGCACATGTATGATGACGGTCCCATAAGATTATAACGGAGCTGAAAAATTCCTATTGCTTACTGACAACGTCTTGATGATCCTGATCTTGTGTAATCCTAGACTAATTGTGTGTGTTTTTGTCTTCATTTTTAATAAAAAAAGTTTAGAAAGGAAAAAAAATTTAATTAAAAATTTCAAAAATAGAAAAAAGCTTATCAAATTTTTTGTACAACAGTACAATGTGTGTTTTAAAATCAGTGTTATTACAAAAGAGTCAAAAAGTTTTTAGAAGTTTATAAAGTAAAAATGTGATAGTAAGATACAGAGAATTTGATACTGAAGAAAGAAAAATACATTTTTTTTCTACAGGCATGCACCACTATGCCCAGTTAATTGTTTTTTTAATTTTTTGTAGGTATATAGTCTCACTATGTTGCCCAGGTTGGTCTTTGAACTCCTGGCCTCAAGTGGTTTGCCTGCCTCAGTCTCCCAAAGTGCTAAGATTACAGGTGAAGGTGTGAGCCTCTGTGCCCGACCAAAAAATGTTTTTTAATAAATTTAGTGTAGCTTAACTGAACAGTGTTGATAATGTCTGCAGTAGTGTATAGTAACGTCCTAGGCCTTCAGATTCACTCACCACTCACTACTGACTCACCCAAAGCAACTCCAGTCCTGCAAGCTCCATTCATAGTAAGCATCCTATAAAAGTGTAACATTTATCTTTATATGATATTTTCACCACACCTTTTCCTGGTATACTTACCATTTGTTACAATTACCTACAATATTCAGTGCAGTAACATGCTGTACAGGTTTGTAGTCTAGGTGTGTAATGGGCTACACCACTCAGGTTGGTGTAAGTACATTCTATGATGTTTGCACAACAAAAAAAATCACCAAATAAGGCATTTTTCAGCATGCATCTCCATCTTTAAGCAAGGCATGACTATATATACAAGTTGAGCATTCCTAATCCAAAAATCTAAAATCTGAAATGCTCTAAAATTTGAAACATTTTTTTCTCTTTTTTAGAAATGGGGTTATGGCTACATTGCCCAAGCTGGCCTTGAACTCCTAGGCTCAAGTTATTCTCCCACCTCAGCCTCCCAAGTAGCTGCGACTACAGGAGCTCACCACCATGCCCAGCTTGAAACTTTTTGAGCACCAACATGACACTCGGAGGCAATGCTCATTAGAGTATTTCAGATTTTCAGATTAGGGATGTTCAACCAATAAGGATAATGCAAATATTCCAAAAATGTAAATATTTGAAAATCCCCAAAACATCCAAAATCTAAAGCACTTCTGGTCCCAGGTGTTTCAGATAAGGGATAATCAACCTGTATAAAGGCTTACCTTTACCAAGTTCTAAACCTTTTTTCATATTTATGTAAATTTTTAATTCACAAATAAGATATATACATAAAGATGTACTTATCCTAAGTATACAATTCAGATAATTTTCACAACATGAACATACTCATGTAAGTAGCACCTAGATGAAGGAACAGGACATTATAAAGCCCCCTTTGTCACCTACCAGTCACCACCCAAGGGTCACCACTATCATGACTTGGAATAGTTTTGTCTATTCTTAATTTTTTTGCAAGTGGAATCATGGTATTTTGTATTTGTTAACTTTAGCTCAACATTAAATTTGTAAGATTTATCCATGTCGTTAAGTGTAACTGAAGGTCATTTGTTTTCTCTGTGGAAGAGCATTCCATCATTTGACTATACCATAATGTAGTCATCCACAGACTGTTGATGGGAATTCGGATGGTTTCCAGTTTGGAGCTATGAGCATTCTTACCTCATTTCTATTGAATATATATTTAGAAGTAAAATTGCTGAGTCACAGTATATGCATATGTTCAGCTTTAGTAGCTACTGCCCAACAGTTTTTCAGAGTAGTTGTACCAACGTACACTCTCACTGAGTATAGTGTTTCTGGGTTCCATGTGCTCTACATCACCACCAACACTAAATATTAACTCAAATAACTGGTTTAAAGCTAGATTATTCATTATTTATTAGCCTCCAGCCTTTCTCTGAAAAATTTGCAAAAGGATAGGTTTTTCATTAAAAAGTATTAAGGCTTAGCTTACTTTCTAAAGTTAAATAGAAATATATTTTAATCAAATTATGTATATTGCAGCCAGAACTTTCTAATAAAGAAGTCATCTTTATTTTCCCTTTGCTATTAATAATATTTTCCAAAACCACCACGAGTGGGGAACAAATTCTCCGTACAAAACAAATCATGTGGCTTTCTCACTGTCCTATAGGCCAGATTGATGATTTCAACTCTGAGGAGCTAAATGGTCTAAAACTCTGGGAAAAAATCTGAATTAAGTGCTTGTGCTCAGCAAGAATCAAATGCATTTAGCCACTTCCATACAATATAGTATTGATCAGTAGCCTTGAACATCATGTGTGCCAACATTTCAAACAACAGTATGTTCCCTGGGGTGTTGGATCTTCATCTTCATGTATTCTAGTCATGCTCAAAAAGAGGTAATTAGAAAATTTCTCATGAGTTATAGCATTAAAAAATATTTTTATGAAGCCAGTAAGTTGTAATAATACCTCTTCTATCATAATAGATGCTGTAGTTACAATAATTAGTATGCTTGAATTTCATGATTAGAAAATAAGCTAATTTCTATTTAAATGCAAAATAGATATTTATAAATACTGGATCTTAACAAATTAGTCATAAAGTTACTGCTCATTAGGCAAAAGAATTAATAAGCAACATCTCAGCAAGTCATATCTTATTTGATGACTTGGAATTCATTGCTATGACAATGACCATGACAAACAGGTTCCTAGTTATGGTGGGTACTGTTACGTGGATTAACATTCTTACAGTAAACAATGAAAACCGCCAGATAAAATATAAAGACCCTAAACCCTAAGCTCTGAAAACAGGGGAAGCTTTCAGACTAGTTTCTGAATGAAAACCCAAGGCAGAGAGTTGAGACCATGAGAGCATGGAGCTGACTGCCCAGGAGGCACTTAGCAACAACACAAACACAGGTATCAGTGGGACCCCTGCACCCAGATCCTCTAGCACACAGAGTTTTATGAGTCACCTTACACAGAAATGGACACCTGCAGAGAGGAGATTATACTCTCAAAGTAAGGAAAAACTAGATTCATTCACCAACGCCTCCACACACATTTACACTCCTGAAAATTGAGGAGGCTGCCCTGGGAAGTTGTGATCTCAGACCTACATTGTCAGGGATTTGCACACTGGGTACAAATGATGCTGATCTGAGGTACTGTCCCAACTGGGAGAGCCCTTAGGTGCCTGGCAGAAGGAAACATGTTATGGAGGAAGGAACATCCATACTTGATTTCAGGGAATGCCCTCTAATGGATTTCAGGAACAATGACCAACAAGGATAAACAATACTCAGGCCTCCAAGAAAACAGGAAGATTTGGGCATGAACAAGATATAACAGACATCACAGACAAAAGATGACTTTCATAGTCTTCTGATATGAAAGACTGAATAACAAACATGAATAAATACGTCACACACTAGAAAATACAGGGAACAGGAAATTATAAAAAGCAATACAGATTTGAAAAAAAAAAAAAAGACAAGCAGAATTTCTAGCAATGATAGACTTCTACGAATGAAAAATAACCAAAATTAGAAACTCAACTGCTATATGTGGCAACAGAAGGGGCATAGTAGAAGACAGGAAAAAAAAAAGAAATAAAATTATTCAGAATATTAACTCTAAAAAAGAAAAAGCTGGAATACACAAAAAGTAAGAATTAGAAAGTACAGTGAGAAAGTTTAATGAGTATGTGATCTGAATGGCTGAAGGAGATAGAACGAGAGAGAGAATAAGCAGAGATAATGGCAGAAAGTTTTCCAGACTGATGAAAAAGGAAATCCACAGATTCAAGAAGCACAGAGAATCCTCAAAAGAATAAGTAAAAAAAGAAATTTATATTTAGTTACATCATAGTGAATCTACAGAAAACCAAATCTACACTACCTCCCCGCAAAACGTTTTAGAAGGCCCGAAGGAACAAAAAGAGAGATTTCCTTCCAAGTAAAAACTTGAGATTAATCACCAACCTATCAATAGCAACAATTCAGAATGTAAGATAATGAAATATCTGTGCAGTGCTGAAAAATAATACCAAAAACAACTACCAAACTGAAATTTAATACTCAGCAAAACATCACTCAAGGAAGAATGACTTTATCAGATAGTTTGCCACCAGCACACGTAAGCTAAAGGAAACTATAAAGGATGTACTTCAGTCAGAAATAAGTGAAGACAGGAGTGAAAACTAAGAAGAAAAGAAGCATAAAAAAGTAGTAAATATGTGAATAAAGGTAAATGAACATTAACTATATTAAAGTAGTGATGATAAAGTCTGGTGGATATTTAAAAGAAAGAAACAAAACCAGACAGACTTGAAAATCCCAGACAACAATAATATATATATCATGAGGGGACTAAGTGGAGTTAAGTAGGCTAAGGTCTGTATATTACTAATAGAAAAGAAAGTTTATTTTTAAGTTTAGCTTTTAATACATTAATATGTATGATGTAAATTTTATAGTAACCAGTAAAAGAATAGGAGGAGAATATATAAATACCAACCTTATATAGGGAAAAAACAAAATGAAAAATAAAATGTCAATAAAACAAGAGAGTAGAAATAGGTAAGAAGAAAATAATGTATGACAAAGTTTGAAAGAATATAGTAGAATGAATCCAAACAGACCAACAATTACAGTGTGTAAATGGAGTACATTCTGTAGTTAGAAGTAAAAAATTGGCCAAATTAATTTTTTAATTTTTTAAATATTTATTTATTTATTTTGAGACCCAGTCTCGCTCAGTCGCCCAGGCTGGAGTGCAGCGGTGTGATCTCAGCTCACTGCAACCTCCACCTCCCAGATTCAAGCGATCCTCCTGCCTCAGTCTGCAGACTAGCTGGGATTACAGGTACATGCCACCACATCCAGCCAATTTTCGCATTCTTAGTAGAGACGGGGTTTCACTACGTTGGCCAGGCTGGTCTTGAACTCCCAACCTCATGTGATCTGCCTGTCTCGGCCTCCCAAAGTGCTGGGATTACAGGCATGAGTCACCACGCCTGGCCTGGACAAATTAATTTAAAAATATTATATGATGTTTATATTATATAGCTCTAAAACATAAAAATAGATGTTTGAAGGAAAAGAACGAAAAAATATATAGAAGGCAAATATTAATGAAAAGAAAGTTTGCATGATTATGTTAGAATGGGACAAAGAGTAAGGCAAAAAACATTCCTACATATAAAGAGGGCCACTTCACAACGATACAAGGCTGACTTCATAAGACGACATGAGTTGAAATTTGCATACACCTAAATAACATGGCCTCAAAATACATAAAACAAAAATTTTCAGAACTACCAGAAGAAATAAATTCATAATAGTTATAGGAGATTTATACACATCTTTTTCAGTAATTTATAGAAAAAGGAAGCCAAAATAAGTAAGTTTTTTGGTTTTTTTTTTTTTGAGACAGAGTCTCACTTTGTCACCAGCCTGGAGTGCAGTGGCGCGATCTCGGCTCACTGCAACCTCCGCCTCCCAGGTTCAAGCGATTCGCCTGCCTCAGCCTCCCGAGTAGCTGGGACTATAGGCATGCACCACCATGCCCAGCTAATTTTTGTATTTTTAGTAGAGATGGGGTTTCACCATGTTGGCCAGGATGGTCTTGACCTCCTGACCTCAAGTGATCTGCCCGCCTCGGCCTCCCAAAATACTGGGATTATAGGCGTAAGCCACCACGCCCAGCCAAGGATAAGATCTGAATAACTAATAAAATTACTTGATGATTATATATTGAATACTGCACAGAACAGCTGCAAAATATGTATTTTTTTCAAACATACAGAGTATCTATAAAAAATAACCTCATAATGGGCTATAAACCAAGACTTGATGAATTTCAACATATTAAAGTCACCCAGACTATATTCTCTAACTTCAAAGCAGTTAAACTAGAAATCAGTATACAAAGATAAATATTATGTATCCATATGACATTTAAATACATATATATTAATAACCCATGAGTCAATAAAGAAGAATATAAAATATTTTAACTAAGATTAAAATTATGTATACCAAAACTTGTGGGATGATGCTAAAGCAGTAATTAAATATAATCTGAAATGCATAAATTAGAAAAGAAATATGAAAAATTAACAAGCTAAATATTTACCCCAAAAAGTTAGAAAAAGAATACAAAATAGACCCAAAGAAAAAGGAAATAAGAATAATCACAACAATCAAAGAACAAAGAAACAGAAGCAATTAGCAAAATGAAACAATGACATTCTAAACCATGTTTTATAAATTCAAATTTCTAAATCTGTCTATAATAAAAACCCAAAGTAGAACTGAGCTAATTCCAAGATGTTAGAAGCCACAGAATACAGTATTTAAGTGAAGGATTTAATGCACACACACACACACACAAGTTAACTGTGTTTGAAGGGTGCGGACAGAGGGTGGAGAAATATGTGAGGAAACAAACTGAAGAATTCAGTTCTACAGTGGCATCTATGTTACCATGAAGGTGTCAAAATTAACTTTTTCTTTACTTCATAATATCTTTTTTAAGTACAGTTTTGATTTCTAAATTCATTACTTTTATTCATCGTCATGACAGGCAATTCACAACTCATGACTGACTACTATCTAAAATTTTGCCTACAGGGTTAGTTGTTGGAAATGTGAAAAATATTTTCACATCAAACTCTTTCTTGGTTATGCTTCGGATGCCCACATAATCTGTTATCTAAAAGCAGTCACTATTGCTTGGGTCAAATGCTAAATGGGACAGAACACTGGAAACAGGCATGAGCTGGGGTGTAAGAAACACATCCTCCCTATACCAAATCACCAGTGCTTCAGTGAGAGGGGCAGGGGTAGGAGATGGGAAAGTTAAGGAGGGAAGGATGGAACCATGTGCCTGTTCCACAGCAGCTTCTAGGGAAAGCCACTGCCAGGCAAAACCTGATACTGCTCCTTGTACCATAAGCTAGTTGTCTTCTTAACTGGCTCCTCTTCTGGGGGCCTTTCTGCAGAAAGAAAGGGAGGGAGGATTTCCTCCTCCTAGAGTCAACATGCAGCTCACCTAAGGATCCTTCAAAGGCACAGTTTCTCAAATAGGAACAATTTTGCCACCCAGAGGACATATGTCAATGTGTAGAGACAATTTTTGTTGTCATAACTGAAGGGAGATGGAGTGAGGCTACCACACCTCCTGAGTAGAGGCCAGGGTTTCTGCTAAATATCCCAGAATGCACAGGACAGCCACATAATAAAGAATTGTCCCTCCCAAAATGCCTTTAGTGCCAAGGTTGAGAAACCTTGCTCTGAAGGTTTGTACTACCAGTTAAAACAAATAATCAGGCAAGAAGAAAGTAAGCTGAGGGATAGCTGTGGACCAAAAAGGAAAGAGAATAATAAAGAAAAATGCCAAGAAAGTCAACAAAGGGAAGGGATTTCCTATGTTCATCCTGCCAAGGTAGGGGGGTTCTGAATGGTTATTTCATGTGAGGAACACATATGAGCCAAGCACTGTAAACGAGGTCTCTTTATATACAGAATTACCAAGTAAATTTAAAAGGAGCTTTTTTCAAAAGCTGTCAGAACTGACCGTGCAGCGATAGTCTTTCAGTAAAATAGGATACTGTATTATTGCTTCAAAAGCTGACAACGTGATCTTGATAAATTCTTCTGATGCTGTCAGTCCTAGAAATACAGTTAATTATTATAGGTGTTTACTTACATGTTCTAAATCACAGTATCAAAGTACCTCAAACAAAGACATAAAAATGTTCCATGGTCTACTCACCTATGGCTCCATCTATGTTCGTTTCTCCTGAGTCTATAGATTTAATATGACTCTGAAAAAAATAAAATTTTTAATAGTTTCAAAGTAACTCTGAAATAAAATATATGTAGTTTACATTTTGCCCAAAACTGTATCTATTGTTCTTAATAATTCAGACAGTATTAAATACTCTACACATATTATAAATACTATTATAGTTATAAAAGTATATTAAATAATATACATAAATTATAAACTATAATCTTTGTGTGTGTGTGTGTGTGTGTGTGTGTGAGACAGCGTTTTGCTCTTGTTGCCCAGGCTGGAGAGCAATGGTGCAATCTCAGCTCACCCAAACCTCTGCCTTCCGGGTTCAAGCAATTCTCGCCTCAGCCTCCCGAGTAGCTGGGATTACAGGCATGAGCCACCACACCTGGCTAATTTTGTATTTTTAGTAGAGACGGGGTTTCTCCAAGTTGGTCACGCTGGTCTCAAACTCCCGACCTCAGGTGATCCACCTGCCTCGGCCTCCCAAAGAATCATTTTTAAATACACAAATCACTATCAACAAGATTTAATGTTGGAATAAAGTCAATGTTAATACAAGCACTTGCAAAAGTGAGAATAATACAACTGATACATAACTATGTCCATTAATACGCCACAATTACTCGCTCGCCATATCAGAAGTGAGTTAGAATGGCACCTAACCAGGGAAAACAGTCATCTCAAAGGAAGGTCAATCAAGCCTTAGCTACCCTGAGTACAAACTTTGTCAAGACAGCAGTTTTGCTCTCAAGGCCTGTCTTCAAATTTCACCCCTGTTTTGAGTTCCTCCTAGATACTTCTTATCCCAACCCCCTTATCTATGCTCCCATGCACCATGCTAGTGCCTCCTTTGCAGGATGACTCCCATTGCTGTTTGAGAGGAAGGCCTTAGTAGCTCGGCTGTGAGCTCTCTGAGGCCTCAGTTCCCTGGATGAATGAGCTTCCCAGTCTCTGGCTGAATGCTCTGGACAGAAAAGGTACTCCATGACAATGAAACAATCACTGCCATGCTAGGCAGAGCACCCATGTTACTGACTGCAAGAACACTGCAACAGAGTTCTTGCCCCTAGGAAACAAAATAATACGTACATATTATTTTATATGTGGTTACAAATAGCAAATAAAATATAAGATGACCTTGAAACTAAAAAGTAACTAAGTATAAACAATTAGCCCACAGTAGAAATTGGTCTACTATGCTCAAGTGGTATGTGTCAAAAATATCTAATATAGGCCAGGTGCAGTGGCTCACACCTGTAATCTCAGCACTTTGGGAGGCCAAGGCAGGCAGATTACTTGAGGTCAGGAGTTCGAGACCAGCCTGGCCAACATGGTGAAACCCCATCTCAATTAAAAATACAAAAATTAGCTGGGCATGGTGGCACATGCCTGTAATCCCAGCTACTTGGGAGGTTGAGGCAGTAGAATTGCTTGAGCCTGGGAGGCAGAGGTTGCAGTGAGCCGAGATCATGCCACCACACTCCAGCCGGGCCAACAGAGCAAGACTCTGTCTCCCAAAAAAAAAAAAAAAAGAAATCTAATATAATAGAATCTATGTAACATATACAAAAGAACATAGGTATACATTTTGCATTACAAAGAAAACCCTTAAACCCACTACTCAAGTTAAGAACTAAGACATTCCCAATTGGTTGCATGAACTCCCCATCCCATCTGCCTACCTAACTTCCAGAGGTAACCACTATCATGTATTTATCATTTTCTTGGATTTCTTAAAATAGTTTTAACACATATACACGTGTCCCTAAATAGTATATTGCTTATTTTTGAGTCTTACTGAAATTATACCAAACTATATATAGTTCATACAAACAGGATAGTAGCCATTAAAATGTTAGAAAACGTAAGACCTGAAACTGCAAAACAACTAGAGAGAAATAAAGGGGTAAACCTCCATGACATTGGTCTGGGCAATAATTTTTTTAGATCGAATCCAAAAACACAAGCAACAAAAGCAAAAACATACAAATAGGATTACATCAACATAAAAAGCTTCTGCACAGTCAAGGAAACAACAGAGTGAAGAGACAACTTAAGGAATGGGAAAAAATATTTGTAAACCACGTATCTATAAGGGGTGAATATCCAAAATACATAAGGAACTCAACTCAACAGTAAGAAAACAGATAACCCAATGTTTTCAAATGGTCAGGCCAGGTGAAGTAGCTAAGACCTGTAACCCCAGCACTGTGAGAGGCCAAGGCAGGAGGATAATCTGAGGCCAGGAGTTTGAGACCAGCTTGGGCAACATAGCAAGACCGTCTCTACAGAAAAATAAAAAATTAGCCAGGCATGGTGGCATGAACCTGTAGCCTTAGCTACTCGGAGGCTGAGGTGGAGGATCACTTGAGCCCAGGAGATCAAGGATGCAGTGGGTTATGATGGTATCCCTGTACTCCAGCCTGGGTGACAAGGCAAGACTTTGTCTCCAAAAAAAAAAAAAAAAAAAAAAAAAGTCAAAGGATTGAATAGACATTACTCAAAAGAAAATATACAAATGATCAATAGGTACATGGAAAAAATGATCAATATCACTAACCAGGGAAAGGAAAATTAAAACTATAATGAGATATCACTTCACATCTATAAGAATGGCTATTATCAAAAAGATAAAAGATAACAAGGATTGGTGAGGATGTATAGGAAAGGGAACTCTTGCACACTGTTGATGGGAATATAAACTAGTACAGCCATTATGAAAAATATTACAAAGATTCTTCAAAAAATTTAAAATTATAAGTACCACATGATTAAAAAATCCAACTAGTGAAATAAATACATACATACATACACATATATACATATATTTGCAAAGGAAATAAAATGAGTATGTTGAAGAAATATCTGCACTCCCATGTTCACTGCAGCTTTCTTCACAATAGCCAAGATACAGAATCAACTCAACTGTCCATCAACAGATGAATGGATTTTTTAAATGTGGCAAATATACATAATGGAATTTTTTTAGAAAGGAAATCCTGTCATTTGCAGCAACATGGATAAACCTAGAGGACATTATGTTAAGTGAAATGAGCCAGGCACAGAAAGACAAACATCATGTGGTCTCACTTACAGATGGGAATTTAAAAAGTTGAACTCAGAAGTAGAGAAGAGATGGTGGTTACCAGGGACTGGGGGTAGGGGGAAGACATTGGTCAAAGGATATAAAATTTTGATTATATAGAAGGAATAAGGTATCAAGATCTAATGTACATGGTGAGTACCATTAATAAAAATGTAGTCTTAAAAATTGGTAATAGTAGATTTCAGGTTTTCTCACCACAAAAACAAATATGTGAGGTAATAGATATGTTTATTAGCTCAATTTAGCCATTTCACAATGTATACATATTTCAGAACAATCTGCTGTATACAATAAATGTATACAATTCTTATTCATCAATTTAAAATTAAATTTTAAAATGTTTTTAAAAAGAATGTTTTAAAGCTATGGGAAAATACTTAAATGCAACTTAAGTTTTCTAAAGGATTTGGAATACGAATCTATGGATACAGAGGTCTCAACCATATGTATTTGTATATGTCACATATATGTTATAGATACATAAATAATTGTTTCTACAATACAAATGCATCTATATGAATGGAAAACCAAAGAAAACAACAATATGTTAACAATGGTTGTCTCCTAGTGTAGAGTTACAGATAATTTTATTTTCTTCAAATTTCACTACACTTGTCTACATTTTCTTTAATAAGTATGAATTATAATTTAAATAAATAAGCATAAATTACCTTTAAAATAAGAAAAACACCTTAAAGACATTTATTGTCTAGGTTATAAAGAAATCAGAAAGCCTAAAAAATGCAAGCCCTTTAAAAGGTGAAAACAGAGGATATCTTCAATTCTTTTTTTGGTCTACAAATAAAATGGACTTTAAATTGGAGTTTTGTTTTGTTTTTTGTTTTTTTGGAGACGGAGTCTTGCTCTGTCACTAGGCTGGAGTGCAGTGGCGTGATCTCGGCTCACTACAACCCCTGCCTCCCGGGTTCAAGCGATTCGTCTGCCTCAGCCTTCCGAGAAGCTGGGACTATAGGCACATGCCACCAGCTAACTTTTGTATTTTTAGTAGAGATGGGGTTTCACCCACTTTTGTATTTTTAGTAGAGATGGGTTTTCACCATGTTGGCCAGGATGGTCTCAATCTCATGACTGAGCCCGCCCCTGGCCTCCCAAAGTGCTAGGATTACAGGCGTGAGCCACCATGCCCAGCCGAGTTAATTTTTAAAAGGAGCAATGTATGCTTTTCATGATAATTTTGTTAAAATCATTTCACATAATTCCAAAATGGGCACATAACTTTTATCGAATAAAATACAAATTTGATGTTGAATAAAAAACTCACAGAGAGAGACCTTTTGACTTAAACAAAACTATGTAAATATCTATGGATTATTAAGTAAAGAAAGAGGACACAGAGCAGAGTATGTAACAACAATCCCTTCTGCACAATTCTCTTAAAAATATACACAGAATACACAAATGCTAGTGATGTGAACAATAATTTTTGAGGAAGAGATCACAGGAAAGGACAAGCATTGTTTCCTTTGGGAACCTGGGGAGGCAAGCTTCACTGCCTTTTCTGCCTTTCTCTTCCCTTACGACATTCTAACCACTCGCATGTACTGTCTTTTTCTTGTGTGTGTGTGTGTGTGTGTGTGTATATATGTGTGTGTATATATATATGAATGTGTATATATATATGAATATATATGAATGTATATATAAATAAAGCTTGTCTAAATGATGAAATTGTTTATTAAGTAATTATTTAATATGAAGAATTATGGGCTTCTTTTAACTTATTTCCTACCTTATACTTCCCCTATTTAATTTTTTTTTAAATTCCTACTAAATATTTCATTCATTTACCAGTTTCAATATCCTTTGATATATTTCTTCCTTCTCATTCTCAGTGTAATAGGGAGTAACGAGGTGAGAGTGAGAACGGCATAGGAGGCATTGGAGATTCAAAGAGAAGGGAAGATATAAATAGTCATCAGCTGATGTGAATTTTAAGAGAGACCTGTTATTTGCACTATTTCCCCTCTACCTCCCCGCCCCCAGCCATATTTAGCCACTCAAAGCAGGGTTAGGGTAGGTAGAAACTTAAATTTAACTAGCACGAAGATTTGCCAGAGAGCCGGACATGGTGGCTCACACCTGTAATCCCAGCACTTTGGGAGGTTGAGGCAGGCGGATCACTTGAGGTCAGGAGCTCAAGACCAGCCTGGCCAACAGGGTGAAACCCCATCTCTACAAAAAATACAAAAATCAGCCATGAGTGGTGGCGCACGCCTGTAATCCCAGCTACTTGGGAGGCTGAGGATTGAGAATTGCTGGAACCCACGAAACAGAGGTTGCAGTCAGCCAAGATCACTCCACTGCACCAGCCTGGGAGACAGAGGTAGACTCTGTCTCAAAAAAAAAAAAAAAAAAAAAAAAAAAAGATTGTGACTAATGCTGGACCAGGCACTCTAGGTGGAATAAAGAGAAAGTGAAAAAGCAGAGCCCTGGCAGGGCAGGATGGTGAGCGGAAAGCAGGCAGGAACAATTAAGTCTCAAAGAAGCTGAAGGGCTGTGGGAGTTGGGGAGGAGAGGAAATGAGCTGAAAATCAGGGGTGGTGGACCAACAAGGGGATGCTGACAGTAAGGTCAAGCGTTTGACCATGGGAGCAGGCAGCTGATGGGAAGACAGACAAGCTCTTGAGGAGAGAAGCAGCCAGGGAGCTGCAAGGCTGAGGCACTGGAAGGATCCTCCAGAGGGATATCAAATTCCCCACCAACAATGCAGGAGCGGCAAGGAAAGGCTCATGGTGAGCCAACTGCTAAAGGAACGCTGAGGAACGAAAGCCAATGATCCAGAAATCTGCAGATGACCACAACACCGGGGGTCACACAATATCTTCTCATGGCGCAAACTTCTAAGATGGGAGTTTCAGCAAGGGCGCAAAAAAGACCACCCATCCTGAGCTAGGTCCGCTGGCTAGAGGGTGTGGAGCAGTGTGTGCCAGTGCCCTCAGCATCATTCAGTGATCCCCAACAGGGGCTGCAAAAAAGCTCCTACAGCAAACTGGGATACAAATTCATGATATGTTAAAAAGAAAAAAGACGAGACTATCTAGGTGGCAACAAATAAGTAAATATATACTATCATATTTTCAAAAATACAAGAGTGCACTATCTCTGGCTTTTCTGCAGCTGAAGCCAATATCCATCAATAAATCAGCATTCCTTTACATAAAAATCTACAGAGGGCAGTAAGTATAATCTTTCAGTTATTTTTTGCAGAAAATTATAACCACCACAAGCCATCATACTTTTATAAACTAATGAGGCCAGAATTTAAACACAACAAAGTCTGCTTCCTCTGCTCATTAATCAAATGCATTTTCAAAAGGACATAAGAAATACAGTGAATGTTACATTAATACACATCATGAGCTCTTGAAAATATTTCCTTAATCTACTACTTCCTGCTTCCCAGCTCAATTCAATGGAGGCCCAAAAGAAGCATGGTATTCACCACAGAACTTCCCCAGAGACTAGACTGCTGAAACCTGGAGAGGGAGCTGAGTAAGACGACAGGCTGCGTCTGCCAATAAGAAGTGAAAATAGCAATTATCAGCTGGGTAGTTCTCTTTTTCCAGGAGTCTTTCAAAGCTTGATAATAGTTTAAAATTACTCTGCTGAATTGTTTCCAAATGCTAGTCTCTTTAAAATGTAAGACGACCAAACCTTCATTTTCCATGGGGGAAAAAATGTACAAAAAAGTAATTCTTGTATTTATGCCTCCATATATAAGAAGTATCCTGAATTTTTGTACCCAAAAAAAAAAAAAAAGTCTGTAGGTCAAATATGCAAACCATGCCCTAGTGTCATTATAATACTGAAGTCAATGAGAAGCACAGTTCCAATACCCCCTTCTCCAGTCTGCTCCTTAAGAACCCCTCTAATGCACAGAGATTACACCAACCCTGGCTGCTATCTCCACACCCACCCCAAGGCAGGTCAGCAGCTCGTGAAGAGCTGCCTCAGGGGAAGCCACAAAGTTCTTGGCTTGCTGCCACTGGATACAGCTTCTAAAAGTAGACTAAGCTTGAATACCCCAATTAAGTCATATCTTTAAAATATAAAAGGACAATATCCCTGCCATAAGACAATAGCCACTCCATGAGATACATTTTGAGAAATGCTGAAAATAATATTTATCTCCAGATGTACCAGTAAGTCTTTCAAAACATAATGCTGGGAGAGGTGGCTCATGCCTATAATCCCAGCACTTTGGGAGGCCAAGGTGGGTGGATCACTTGAGTCCAGGAGTTCAACACCAGCTCAGGCAAGATGGTGAAACCTCATCTCTTCAAAAAATTTTTAAAAATTAACCAGGCATGGTGGCACACACCTGTAGTTCCAGCTACATCTGAGGCTGAGGAGGGAGGATTGCTTGAGCCTGGGGGGCAGAGGTTGCAGCGAGCCTGATTGTGCCACTGCACTCAGCCTGAGACAGAGAAAGACCCTGTCTCAAAAAAAGAAAAAAAGTGAAAAAACAACAACAAAAAAATCCACAATGCTAAGTATGTAAATATGAATGGACTACTTCCCTATGTCACCAGAACCAAATAAGCACTATGCTCTGGACAATTTCACATAATCGTTCTGTGGACTGGGCTGCAGAACGTTCATAACTGTGCATCCCCACCACTATCACGAAAAATAAAATAAAATAAAATAAAAAAGCCCTCTCAAATAGTTTAGAAAGGCTTTGCCTAAAAAAAATTTAAAAATTATTTTAAAGTAGAAAACTCAAAGGGTTTTAATATGCTAATTTGCAATGTAAATTTCTAAGGGTCTGTAGAAGAATGTTGGATGAGTAGACTAGACCTTATAGCATCAGTAAGGCACTGTAACTCGAGTAACATTTTTGCTATCTTCTGGAAAAATTATGAATTAATTCACAGAAGCAACATTCAATTCTCAACAGTTCACAATAACGTGCACAAGAACTATATGGATAACTAAAACCAGGTCCTGAATTTTAGTCAGTAATTCTCTCCCTTTACTAGTATTTCATCAGTGCCATCAACACTGAGTATACAAAAGGTGACCACACAGTTAAGGCCAACCAATGAACACAATAAGAAAAATAATTCAAGAATTCTGGGACTGGCCATGATTCAGACTAGGAAAATAGACTGAAGAGAGGCAAAAGACTTTCATTTTATTTCCCTAAACTTCCTCTAATTGGGTGAGACTATCAAGAAAAAACTGCTAAAATTTTTTTAATATCTTCATGATCTCTAAACCAGCCAAGTTATTTTCCATTTCCTAAAAGTGCCTGTATTGAAAAGACCCAACAGAATAACCATAGAAAAGTCTTTATGGACACACTCAGTGTGGCCTCCTCCCTTGTCTCTGAACACAGAATTACAAGGAGCAGATGAGTTCTCCCCAATATACATAGAATTTCTGAAAGTCCATAAAGACTTTTCTGTTGGAAAATCTTGGTAGTTCCTTAAAAACCTAAAGCATACTCAGTTAATGTAGGCAGAAGAAAATACTACACATGAAAAAAAAAAAAGAGAGAGGGAGAAAGAACACAAGACAACTATACCTATCCCAAACAAACACTGTGCCAAAATAATCCAAGGTGGGTTACTGTGACAAAATTACTAATTTCAGGCATCAATGTGCCAGTGCAATGGAATTGTAAATGAAAAAATCATAGTTATGCTAAAATGATGCCTATGTTACACTTAAAAACAGGCAAAAAAATGGTGGTAAATAAAAATTCTCCTAATTTGCAAATTCATAAATATGGTAACAAAATTATAGACTTTCTGGAATTCAAGATTCAAAGTACTCAAATGATAAAAATTTGAAATTGAGCTCAAAAGGACCTTTACTGCATTGTTTCCTAAAAATCAGCAACCGCCACTCAACATTTATATTTACAAACATCATACTTCACCCTATAATGAACTTTCTAGAAAACCATATTCTCACTTGTGTGTGGCACTCTTTTTTAAAATAAAATTCCAAACTAACCATAAAATTGAGATGCTGACCTCATTTTAACTAGTTACCTCTATGGCATTTTGAAAATCTCTGTTCAGCTTATTATTAATATCAAAGTCAGACTGGAAAAGCTCTGGGACAAATGTTTTAGCTTTCCCTCTGTATGACTACTCATTTCATCAATCATATATACTGTAACTACTACTGGCAAGGGAAAAAGATAACATAATTCACAAGCTAAACAAAAAGACAATTTTTGTGAGCAAAAACAGAAGTGAACAATAATACAATGATTTTTTATTTCTACTTGTATCCTCAAAATTAAAGAAAAGGCTAAACTGAGCTTAACATAGAGAAATACCATCATAAGAAGAGACACTGTAGGGGCTGGGGCAGAAGAATCGCTTGAACCCAGGAGGCGGAGGTTGCAGTGAGCCAAGATCGCACCACTGCACTCCAGCCTGAGCAAAAGAGTGAGACTCTGTCTCAAAAAAAAAAAAAAAGAGACACTGCACATGATTGGACAATATAAGCTGAAGTAGAGAGTAATGATAATATATTCCCAGCATTCCATTTTCACCAGTTTTATTATATTTTTTTCACGACGTTTAATACCAAAATCTATAAAAGTATTTCTGTGGGCATATTTACCCTATTTGGGCTGTCTCTGAACAAACTACATTATCAGGAGAGAATGTGTTTTCTCCAAATGTCAAATTTTATTACAGTCAACAGATAAAAATATTAAAAGGTCACTTCCCTAGAGACAAATAAATACCAATAGGATTTTTAAATTACCTCATTCTGACACCAAATTCCACAAACAGTAGAGGCAGCCACAATTTTATTAGAAACAAGGAAAATTTAGTGTTACTCACAAGAATAGTTCCATAGCTGAAAAGAAACTCTTCTGTCACAACTTGAGGTCGAAATACCTGTGCGATGAGAGTTTCTACAGATTAAATTCTGGAAGCTATGTACAATTTTAGCTCAATTTAAAAAAAGAAAATGTTTTGAGTTGAGGATTCTCAGCTCCAGTTTACAAAGAAAAGAGGCACATTGATATCCTTTTCCTCCTCAATACGATAGTACCTGTGAAGTTACAAGGTGAAGCACTATAGGCATCAGGGGGAGACACATTTTCAGCTGTTTCACTTGAACTGTTGACGGGTGTTTACGTCCAGAGACATTAGCCAAGGCGTTAAGAATGTCACCTGCGAAGCACAGCACAGAGCACACGTGGAGGTTAAAAACCACAAACCTTAGAACACAAGACAACTATACCTACCCCAAACAAACACCGTGCCAAAATAATCCAAGGTGGGTTACCATGACAAAATGACTAATTTCAGGCATCAATGTGCCAGTGCAATGGAATTGTAAATAAAAAAATTTGTTAGAAATTTTTTTATTAGAAACAAGGTCATTGCTGGTCATTGCTTGAAAACCCATGGGACTTCTAAGATAATTAATCTCCAAATAAAATAAGCAGATACACTTATTCATAAGTACTGAAATTACAGCAGACACTTATGGCCTCTGGGGACAGAATGTGATATTCTGCAAAGACACTATAAATAACATCTCATTTGGAAATGAAAAATAAAATTTAATAAATTATAATAGAGTAACAGTTTTAGAATTTTTTTTTTTTTTTTTTGTATTTTTGAAATTTCAATCATGAGCACACGTTACTTTTGCAAACAACAAAAAATATTTAAAATAATAGGTGGGCCAAGCACAGTGGCTCATGCCTGTAATCCCAGCACTTTGGGAGGCAGAGGAGGGTGGATCACAAGGTCAGGAGACCGAGACCATCCTGGCCAACATGGTGAAACTCCATCTATACTAAAAATACAAAAATTAGCTGGGCGTGGTGGTGCACGCCTGTAGTCCCAGCTACTTGGGAGGCTGAGGCAGGAGAATCACTTGAACCCGGGAGGCGGAGGTTGCAGTGAACTGAGATGGCGCCACTGCACTCCAGCCTGGTGACAGAGCTGGACACCGTCTCAAAATAAATAAATAAATAAATAAATAAATAAATAATAATAATAATAATGTGAACGAATTACAGAACACGATTTACAACTTTTAAAAAAGAGAATAGGTTGGAGGTAAAAAGAGGTAAATTCCCAAAACTTCTCATTGGATGATAAATCTAACAATAAATAAAATTTGCTTTGTGGATATCAGAATCTTATCGTCATATCCTAAAACAGAACAAGTCCGGTAATAAAGAATTTAGCTACCAACTGACCAAATAAAAGACTTCAGGTTGGAGGTAAAAAAGCTTACAATCTGAAATAAATTTTGAGAGGCTCTATTTTCAGTCATCAACAGGCAAAAATAATCTCCTAAAGTATCAGTAAGGGGCAAAAAGTTGCTGTCAGTCAGCCTTGAAGATATTTTCATTACTCTGACTTAATATTCTGAATTCCTGAATCTAAGTACCCTCTACTATAATAGCTTGGATCAAATTTAACATTCTAAACATTTCTGGTTTATAGCTACATCTGCTGGAAAAGCATGGAATGGGATTTAAGCTACATGTACATGCTCCCTAGGTTATTTTAATTTCTGCAAATAACAATGAAATAAGGTATTTCTTTAGCTGTAATAAACATCCTTTGCAGTCATTATTAGATGTTTTATCTTAAGATAAATTTTTCAGACCAAAGAAAGTTTCAAACTTTAAACTTTCAACGAATATCAAAATTATTTAACATTACATTTTAATATTTAAAATTAAAATCCATGCATTTTTATTCTCACTTATTGTGGGAGTTAAAAAATGATTATATGGCAGTAGAAAATGAAAAGATAAATAATACAGGCTGAGAAGGGTGAGTGGGTGTGGAGGGATAAGGAAGAAAAGTGGGTGAAAGGGTATGAACATACAGTAAAATAGAAGAAATAAATTCAATGTTTGATAGCAGAGCAAGGTGCCTATAGTTAACAAAAATGTATTGTAGGTGGGTGACCGACACCCTAAATACCCTGGCGTGATCACTATGCATTTTATACATACAACAAAATTTCTCATATACCCAATAAATTTGTACAAATAAAAGAAAATCTTGTTTCAGCAAGGGAAAAAAATAAAATCTAAGCATTTTTGAAGTTTTTTTAAACAATAAATAAATTCGTGCTCTAATTTCAAGAGACAATTCTTTCCTTCTGATTTAGGCAAAAAAGAAAAGTTACCCCCAAATACTAGCATAAGTCCAATTTTAAGGAATTAAACCACTTTTCTTTTGTATATTTTCTAAAATCGCCAGTTTACCTCAGATCACACCTTAATGTGACATTGTCTCATCATGCCTCATCACGTCATTGATGCAAAATAATTACAAAAACAGATAAAGCAAATTTAAATCTTGAAACTACATATTCGTGAAAAATTGTCTCTGCATTTGCCTTCAAGAACAGACAAGTAAGAATAAAAAAGAACTGATGCCTAAAAGCCAAGTCTTAGAAAGGTAAGCAGGAAGGGGGCCTGAGGACGAGACTCCAATTTACCCAGGATTCGTGGCAGCTCCTGCACGATGTGACGGATGAGAAGATCCAGACATTTGGACAGGTATTCATTGCCACTTTGCTGCTCCTTGCCTGGAGTGGTCTTTCTGCTGTCTCTCTCGATGTACATCACCAGTCTACATACAGGAAAGTGCAAAGATTACCTCTCATGATAAGGTCCAAAAATGCCGCCAAGGCAAGTGTTTCCAGAGGGCACCCTCCCAATCACATTGACATTTAGATTTGTAGCAACTTGTCGGGCACAATTTTTGCCTCAGAAAACTCAAAACATTTATGGAGAAAGAAAACAAAGCAACTTCAAATCTCTCTGCTAAGGTCCTGATTTCATTTGCCTTGGCCAATAGAAACAAACAATATTCACCAGGTGATAAATGAAAGACAAAGAGATATCTGGACAGAAGAGGGCTCTTTATGTTTCAAAGGTTCAAAGTAAAGCCACAAGTTAACTGCACATTTGTATATCATTAGTATTCAATTTGCTTGGGAACCTAGATAATTCATATGAATTTCAATTCTCTCAGTAAACTGTGTACAGAAATCCAAAGAAAATGTTTCATTTTAACATTGGGTTATACAGATGACAGACAATATCTAAATATCTGGATTTTACATGTCTCTTTCTCTACTAGTTTTATGATACCTGCCCTTTTTTTTTTTTTTAAACTATCAAGATATATGACTTTATTTGAATGTAGAAAGCTGTTATATAAATGCTAACATGGAAAATAGATGCCATTTTTATTTTTCTTTAAATTTATATTAAAATATTTTATTTTATATGCAGTGCATACATGAATGAATTCATGCCCCACATCAGTAATCATTTCTCTATCAGATAACAGAATTTGCATAAAGACGAGTTTCATGTGAAAACTGTTTTTGGTATATTGTTAGCAATAGATAATTTGGTGAAGTCTCCAGCTATGCAAAGGAGCCACCCATGATGAAAGGGGCTGATTGATGCCCCCTGACAGTGCATGGGATGCTGAGCAATTCTAAGAAACTGTCCAAATTTCAAAAAAAAAAAAAAAAAAAAAAAACATAGGGTGACCATGGAGGAGGAAGATATATTTTGAAGTTATTTCAGAAGGGTAAATGCCCTAAGCTTTCTTTTGTGTCCTCAAAATAAAAAGAATTCTATAGAATGTTTAAAGCTTTCATTACATAAAAACAAGATTGCAAAGGAAAAATGGACAAGACATGAAAATAATCACTCAGTGAACCACTGACAGTTTAAATTCTTGTTTGAGAAAGTAGAAAACTTTTTTGACTGTCTGTCACTCCTGGTCACTCTTTAGATGCCTACAACAGAATGTGTTTCATCTAAAACAAACTCTCTTTCTGAGATCCTAAACAACACTTTTGTAACCAATAGGCTTTTAGGAGACTGAGGAGTATGTATTCTGAATAATGGCATATTTTCTTTTCCCCTTATTGTTAACTTTGACAACACTCTTTGGTGTATCAGACTCTTTCTAGATAGGAAATTAATATTTACAACTCTCTTGCTACGTAGATGTGCTCCTATCCATAAAGATGGCAATTTCCTTGAGTTGAGTCATTGAACCTTTTGTAAAGCATAACATTTATGAAATTATATTTTTATACATGACTACTTTTTTCAAGTATTTTTCATCAAAATTCATTTTTAAAAATATATTTTTTCCACCATGGCCCAGTAAACATATTCATATGCTTACATATATATGTAATTGAAATGAAGACCTTTACTATGCAATGAAGACTGATATCCTCTATTCTGATATAGTTGGGTCACTCTTAACCTGCTATATTTTGTGTTTTAATCATAATTGCTTGTCTAGACCTATTAAATCAGTATCACAACCCATTTATAAGTTGTATTTTTCAATCTGGGGAACATCACTGTAAATATCTCAAAATATTATTCTCTGATCCAAATGGGAAGAAATTCAAGAAATCGGGCTTTCTCTTAGAGATAATAAGTTCTCTACAAACAAACAAACTAACAAACAAATCCTCCTTCCTCTGGAAGACTAAGACAAGTGAGGTAGGAAACTGTTTCAGGCATAAGGATCTGTCTTACTAAATGCCTTTAAACAATTGCTAAAGCTTGATGGTAAAAGCCCAAAATCTCACAACATTGTGGGAAATCTACAGTAATATGTTTGAATTCACCCTGTAGTCCCCGCTTATTTCTTCCAGAGATGGAGTTATGCATTAAATGTGGAAGCACCAAAGGAGCCAGTTGTCTCTTTGTTTGGAATAAGGTCATGAGGGAGACCAACAGGGCATCTTAAGGACTGTGAGATGTCAGTGTGAACCTGATATTGCAACATTATTTTCAGCATAGTGATAGTATATCAATGTCAAATAGGGTGGATATTATGATAGATGGCTAATGAAGGCAAATGCCCCACAAAATGGTCCCGTAGTTCTATAAGCCTACCAGGATATATTTAGTATCTTTATTACAAAAAAAGTTTTGAGGCATTTTCCCAGTGCCTACAATTAGTTAGCATTTATTTCATTTAAATTTGCATTTGCTTTTTAAAAACATTCTGCAGTTTTCTTAAACCACAAGTTCCCAGGCATGCTTCTTCTATTTTAATCATATATATATGATATACATATATATATTCTTTTTAATTATACATTAAAGTGCATGGCCCCTCAAGCTTGTCAAAAGAAAAAACCTACACAGCAGACGATGTTATTGTTCTCTTACTAAACAAGGGCAACAAAACAGCATGACTAGAAGATTTTTCCTCATATAAAATATTTTTTCCGGGAAAATATTTGTAGAGTTAGTGTAAGAACCTAGTGGCATGCCTTACTTGATAAGAGTCCATTATCTGGCATTATTCATTATCTCTGACTATGGATTATATTCTAGCAAAAAGGTGGTAAAGAAATCACTTTTTAGGACCACATTATTTTATTCAGGCTTTTGAAGTGTCTATACATATTGAAGAGAGAGCTTAGGATCCCCAAAGGTTTAATGCACCCATATTAAATAAAGAAGAGAGTCTCTTTTTCCCAGTCAACCTAACATGGGAATAAAAAAGACCAAGAGACAAGGAAAAAAAAAAAAAAAAAGCAGGCTACACTAAATTTAATACAAACATGTCCAGTTATTCCAAACAAGTACATTTGATACACCCTAAAATTCTAATCAACTGAAAACATTTACACAAACACCAGTCATCTTATTGCATGAAGTTTTATGTTCTCTTTGGCAGATACCTGCCTTTTAAAGCTAACTTATTTCTTCTTTCAAACTATTGGCATTCTTTAAACATTCATTTCTGAACCAATCACTTCAACCCAGAACCAGGGAGTCTACTGAACCATCACCTTAGACATTTAAGGTGTTACTACAAACTTTTAGGTCCTCTCCACATTTTCTCCCCTTTGCTGGACCTGCTAGTCATTTTCTTAAGTTCCCATTCCCCACAACCCCCTACAGTGCAGCAAGTCCACTGATTTCACCATGCAAAAGGCCCTGTAAGGCAATCTCCCTGGTTACCATCATCCATCTATCCATTTCTATTATTCTCACCCATCCACCCAACTTTTACTTCTCAGGAAGAACTTCCAACCAATCTCCATTGTAAATTGGAGTTTTATATATAATACACACATATATATAAGATGTATTGAAATCTTGATACTTAGCATTTATGTGGCTCTCTCAATAGATTTATTCATGCATTTGTGTTTCCATGTATTACTATTTGGACCTCATCATGTGAAGATGAACACAAATCAGGAAGTTAGCCTTGATTCTGTATCAGCCAGTTAGCATTTTCTGTTCTAGTCACCAATTACATGGCTACAGCCATAATTACTGTTCAATCTACTTGTTCCTCAGTCGCCTTCAATCCGGCTTTCTCCGTCGTCACTATCTCTAAAGTCACATGACATCAAATCCAATGGGCCTTCATCTGCCTTCACCTATACAAGTCAACGGCATTCAACACTGTTGCCACTCCTGCTGTTCCTCTACCATAACATCATCCTTTATTAGCTTTCTTCTCCAGTTTCTCTGGTTGTTCCTTCTCTGTCTTTTGCTGGTTCATGCTCTTAAATGCTGAAGTCTATCAAGACTGACTTCTAGGCCCACAACTATCCTCTTTCTACCTGTTTAACCCAGGCTATCTCATTCCTACCAATGATTTAAATTACCACTTATCTATACAGATATCTTCCAATTACATATCTGCAGCTCAAACCTGATCTCTAAGTTACATACCAATATATTCAACTGCTGACTTGACATCTGATTTTATTTGTCTTAAAGGGACTTCAAACTCTATATATCCAAAATAAAAATCATCATCTCACCAAACCTGGTTGTCTTCCAGAGCACAATATCCCACTGTATAGTATCACTCTCTACCTTATTAAACAAACCAGAAAACTAGGAGAGTCATCCTTAACACCTCCCTTTCTCTCACTTCCCATATTAAGTCAATCATTGAATATTCTTCCAACTCTTTCACTTCTCCACTCCAAACCAATAGCAAGCTACCATACTTCCTTCTCCTGGACTATTACAATACCTTCTAGCTAACTAGTCCATCTGCTTCTACTCTGCCACTCTAATCCTTGCACACTCTACATCTAAACTAATCTTGTCCATCAGGTCACTCCCCTATTTAAAATCCTTCCATGGCATCTCATTGCTCTTCACATAGGAGTTCTTAAAACTCCCTATCATGACCTTCATGGCCTGACCCCCAATTACCTCTCCAGTTTTGTCTTGCTTTCTCTCCCTCCTGTCACACTGGGTTCTCTGTCTCTTAAATACAGTACCTCCCCATGAAAGAAGCTACTGCCTCTGCCTAGATGGCTCTTCTCTTCCCCCTTTGCCAATAAATTAATATGCATGTTTCATAACTCACTGTAATCTCCAATGACTTCCTTAAATTAAAGCCCACTACGGTACTGTCTCATAGCATGGAAGGATTACCCAACTGCAATTTTATAGTATATTTTTAATTATTTGATAATGTTTGTCATCCCAGTAAACTTAAAAATACCTAAGGGCAAGGACTATATCTGATTATTCTCACCACACCCTTCCACTTCTGTGCACAGTTCTTAACTCTAATTTAGTGTTCAATACATATTGGCTGAATAGGTAAATATTGCTGTTGAAACTGCCATAAAGTTCTATCTAGTTCTCTACAGCAATTCCTTCTCATTATTCCCAAGGCCCATTTCTTAATCCTGCTATTTAATGTGTGTTTGCTTAAAATTTATACCGCATATAAAAAGTCAAAAAAAAATAAAAAACTTCCACCTGGAAAAAAATACCAGAAGCAAAAAGACCAACTGGAGAAAAATATTTCCATTTCATATCACAAAATGTTAATATTACATGTGTATACACACACATATGCCCCCAGATAATAATTAGAAAAAGACTAACAAAAGAAGAGGAACAAATGAACAAGGACTAGGAAAAGGCAGTACACATAGAAGAAAATATAAATGGTTCAAGAAAAAGATATTCCGTTTCACTCCCAATAAAATAAATATACATAAAATGACATCTATTTTTACCTCATGGGGCCAAAACTCAGAAAATCTGACAAGACTGCCATCAAGACTCTGAAGATACTGATACTCCAGTACATTGCTGCTGGAAATGTAATCGAGTATAAATCCCAGGCAGAGTGAGCTGCCAATAATTTGAAAATTAATAATCTAGTAATTTCATCTCTAGGAACAAAGTATTCTATAGATATACTTGTACACATATGATATGACACATACACAGTTTGCTATTTATAACGTCAAAAAATTGGGGTGGGAAATATTTAGCAAAAGGGGACTAGTTAAACAAAATATGGTACATAATTAGAATGCAGCTGTCAAAAAGCAGCAGCTCTTTATACACTATATGAAAAAGCTACAATATATGTTTTTAAGAAAATAAGCAAAGTTCAAAATAGGGAACTTTTGCTTATAAAGGGAGGGAAATAATCCATATTCATATTTGCTTAGATTTTTTTAAAATCCAGAGCAATAAATAAGCTAATAATGATGCTTAATTTTGCATGGTGGTAATCTAGGGTAATGAAGCATAGATGAGAAATTTTTCGCTTTGATTTTTTTTTTTTTTTTTTTTTTTTTGGTTTTTGAACCATGAGTATGCATTACCTACTCAAAGTTTTTAATGTATGTATGTATATGTATATGTGTGTATGTATATGTATATGTATATACACACACACATATATATACACATTTTTTTTTTTTTTGGAGACGGAATCTCACTCTGTCGCCCATGTTGGAGTGCATGCAGTGGCACAATCTTGGCTCACTGCAACCTCTGCCACACAAGTTCAAGTGATTCTCCTGCCTCAGCCTCCAGAGTAGCTGAGATTACACGCATCTGCCACTGCACACAGCTAATTTTTGTATTTTTAGTAGAGATTGGGTTTCACCATCTTGGTGAGGCTGGTCTTCAACTCCTGACCTTGTGATCCACCCGCCTCAGCCTCCCAAAGTGCTGGGATTACAAGGTGTGAGCCACCATGCTCAGCCAATGTTTTTAAATATTAAGTAATACTGTTGTCCCACAAAGCCTTTTTAAAACATGTTTTAGGAGATATAATGTTCAATTTCCCAGGATGCCCTACCAAATAATAAATGATGAGTGCAAGGCAAACAGGCAGCCCAATCTGCAAGATTTATGCTTTCTCACAGTGTCAAGTGTCAGGCTGACTTTACAAAAGAAGTAAACCAACAGTACTCCAGCAGTACCCCAAAACTTAATTGTGGTTTGTGTCCATTAAGATTCCTAAATTCTTTCTTTCAGCAGGGTCAAATCTTTTACCTTGACAATATTGAAACAGAGATGTCAACCAAATCTGGAAGCAATTCTCACCTGTTGTACTTTCTGACAGTGTGATCTTGTACAAATTAAACTCTTACAAACTTCAGTTTTCTAATTTAAAAAATGGGATAATACCTGCCTTACTACTGCTGTGAGGATGTAAATGAATTGGTAAATACTCAAGAAACAGTAGCTACTATTATCCACATCACCAAACCTGGGATACTGCTTTCTTGAGTACACAAATCTTAAGAGAAAATCCCCAGAGAAGGCTAACACTCTGCCTTCCATCCCATTCTCTGAATCACGAATCACCATGCTCAAAAGTCCTGCCCCACTTCCCCTGCATTTTGAAGAACTGCTTCAACTTATTAAAATGAAAGAGAGGCCGGGCACGGTGGCTCATGCCTGTAATCCCAGCACTTTGGGAGGCCATGGCGGGCGGATCACCTGAGGTCGGGAGTTCGAGACCAGGCTGACCAACATGGAGAAACCCCGTCTCTACTAAAAAAATACAAAAATTAGCTGGGTGTGATGGTGCATGTCTGTAATCCCAGTTACTTGGGAGGCTGAAGCAGGAGAATCTCTAGAACCTGGGAGGCAGAGGTTGCAGTGAGCCGAGATCACGCCATTGCACCCCACCCTGAGCAATAAGAGAGAAACTCCATCTCAAAATATAAATAAAATAAAATAAAATAAAATAGAGCCTGACATCTCTTCAGAGATGAGATAGAATTTGATGCCATTAAAATAGTTCTACTCCTTTTGATATAGGAAGAATAGAAACATTTTCTTTAAGGAAATAGTTTTGTCTTCATTAAACATGCAGAATATATAACCATTTATTTACTCATCATCCTACTAAAAGACATGACGGGTGCTTTCAGCTTTTCTTCTCAAAAAGCAATGCTTGAGAAATACTGTTGCCTCTGTCTCCTGGTACACATGTGCAAGAGGTGCTAGGGTACATATATAGGAATGGAAACTCAAATATGCAACTTCAGGACACTGCCAAACTGGTTTCCAAAGTGGCTGTCCCAATTTATTCCCACCAGTAGCGTATGTGTTCCCTCTAAGTTACAACCTCACCAATACCTACTGATATCAGATTTAATTTCTGCTCATCTATTTATGGAGTCTAAAGTGGTACCTTTAGTCTTAATTTGAATTTTCATAACTATTAATGACATTGAGAATTTCTGAGGAAAATGAGGAAATATGAACAGTAAGTGCCTGAAAATGCCTGTTTCTGAAATGCCTGTTCAGGTCTTTTGCTCATTCTCCCATTGGGTTGTTGATCTTTTGTTACTGATTTGGAGACATTAATTATACGGTCTGGATCTTTTATCTTCTTCCTCTTTGTCCCCTTCTTTATCCTCTTTCTTCCTTCTTCTTGTTTCTCCTCCTCCTCTTATCTTTCACAGTGAAGTCCTCAGCCCACTGGAAAGTGATTGATCATGTGGGTTGAGGTGGGAATCTAATTCCATTGCTTTTCCAAGTGGACGAGCACTTCTCTGGTACTACGTGTTGAAAAGGTACTTCTAAAACCAAAAGTGAGGAAAGAGGGGTAAAAGATCAAATATTGGGCAAAATCTGATTAAAAAGCAGTTTGAACCTTAAATTATCTCCTCTGGCCAATATATGTAGGTAACTGCCACTAGGCTTGCACCCCGGCAAAAGTCTGAACATTTATTCTCTAGAGAAAATAAAAACCATCTAGACTGAGAAATAGCAGACCAAGTTGAAGACAGGACTACCAAACTGCAAACAGAGAGACTAAGTGAATTTATGCACAGTAGATACTGAAACTTCAGCTCCCTTAGCCCAGTGGACTCCTGGGACTCTGGTAGCCCAGTCATTTCCTTCCAAGCATGTGACTGGAACACTCTGAATGTGCTCTTCTTTGGCAAAACTAAACAGCCCAAGAGAAATAGCCAGAGACATTCATGCTAAAGTTCACATTAAAAATGCCTGTACAGATGATCTTAGTGTAAAGCTCAAAATCAAAATTCACCGACACACTGAGAACTTCTAAAATAGGCTGTCATTCCTTCAACTCCTAATCATAAGGAGATCAAACATTACCAAATAGCTGAAAGCCTGGCTTGTCTGCTCTACATTGATGCCTGCTGGTATTCATCTACATTCTTTTTCGTTGCTGTGTAGTGTTCCAGTATGTGAATATACCGTAATTTACTTATCCATTTTGTTGTGGATGAACATTTGGGCTATTTCAACTAATGAACAGGGCTAAGCACCACTTATGCTGGATGTATGTAAACATTTCTGTTGGATATATCTGTATCCTTGGAAGTAAAATTGCTGGGTCACAAAGCATGCCTCGATTCAGTTTCATACACACTGATGATCAGTTTTCTAAAGTCATCATTATATCAATTTATACTCCAACAGGTACATATAAGAATTCCAGTTTTTCGGCCGGGCGCGGTAGTTCATGCCTGTAATCCCAGCATTTTGGGAGGCCGAGGCAGACAGATCTCAAGGTCAGGAGATAGAGACCATCGTGGCTACCATGATGAAACCCCATCTCTACTGAAAATACAAAAAATTAGCTGGGCGTGGTGGTGGGCGCCTGTAGTCCCAGCTACTCAGGAGGCTGAGGCAGGAGAATGGTGTGAACCCGGGAGGTGGAGCTTGCAAAAAAAAAAAAATTCCAGTTTTTCTACATCCTTGCCAAAACCGTACATTATCAGGCTTTTTAATCACAGCCATTCTAGTGGGTATATGTTGGTAACTTATTGTGATTAAACTAAATTTTCCTGATGACTAGTCAGGTTAAGCATCTTTTCAGGTGTTAACTGGCCATCTGGAGATAACCAGTTTTGTAAAGAGTTTGTGCAAGTCTTGTGCTCATTTTTCTATTGTGTTATCTGTCCTCTTTTCCTTGATGAAGTAAGTCTGTATATATTTCTGTTAAGAGACCACTATTGATTATACATGTCGATTATATATGTCTCTTACTCTATGGCTTATCTTTTTACTCTTCTAATGTCTTTGAATGAACCATAATTTTAAGGTAGCCTAATTTTATCAATATTTTCCTTTCTGACAATGCTTCTGTGTTCTGTTAAAAAAAATTCAGTCTACACAAAAGTCATGAAGATATTTTCATATGCTATCTACCAGAAGCTCTACTGCTTTACCTTTACGAATTTAAACAGAAAATCATAAAATCTATCTGTATTGATCTTTGGTACAGCGCAGCACAGCTTAGGAGTAAAGTTTTTATTTCTTTCCTATATTGATATCCAACTTATCTATTACCATTTATTATAAAACCCACTGTTTTCTCACTGTTTTCCTCTGTACCTCTCCTACTCTTCTTCATGTCTTCTATACTTTTGTCTCTCTATACTGACCTCAGACTTCTCCCAGATAGTATTTCTCTGCTTTGTAGAGTCTAATCTGTTAACCAAATCCACTGAGTTCTTACTTTTAATTATTGTATTTTTCAGTTCTAGAATATCCATTTGGGTTTTTTTTAATAGTTCCAGTTCTCCACTGAAATCCTTAATCTTTCAAATTCCTTGACTATATTAATCACAGTTACTTTAAAGTCTGTATCTGATAACTCCATTGCCTGTATTCCCTATGGATACTGTCTCTCTTGTTGATTTTATCGCTTTTATTCATATCATCTTGTCTCCTCGTAGGTCTGATTACTTTCTATTGAGTATTAGACTCTATACCTGAAAACTAGGGAGATATTCTGAGGCCTAGGGTTACGGTTAGACTTCTCCAGACAGGATTTGCATTTCCTTCTGGAAGGCAGCTAAAACACCAAACAATCTAGATCATCTTAATCCAGAGACTGAGATGACTCAAAAATGAGCTTCTCTCCTTGTTTTGGGAAATCCTCTATATCAATAACAGCTACCCCAGAAACAGAAAACAGAGAAAATAGAAATGTTTTTCTTCTGGCAGTCAGGGAATCCAAATGAAATCCTCCAAATTTACAGAGTATAAAAAAAGCAAATTCACACTTGTCTATAAGGAATCAATTTTTCTCTAAAGTTTAAATTATCCATTATAAAATTGGATAATGTGTTGCTTAACTACCATGGTTTGAAATATCTTTCACTTAAGGCAAAAACTATTCAAATCATTTTCAAACACTAGTACAGACAGTTAATACATAAGAAAATATCCATTACATCTGCTGGGGGAAATAAAAGACTAATGGGATCCATAACAGTTTAAAACTAACTCTAGAATGATGCTCCATTTCTTCATGTTCTCCCCATTGCCTCCCCATTACAAGATGTGTTTTCATGGCTACAGTAGAATAAATTGACTTTACTGACAAGAGAACATTATTTTCTAAAAGAATTCACATTCTATAAAGGAGATAAAATGTGGAAACATTTGAGCATAGTGTCCACAAATACTTCACAGGCGTTCTACAAAAGGCAGCAAATGATATTTCCTCAGTGTTCTACAAGGGCATATCAAGTTAAAAAGATAACACACTGAAAAGAAATCCAAATAAACAAGATCAGATCAATTCTTCTTTGTGTCCCTTACTATCTTTTTTTTTTTTTTTTCTTTTTGAGATAGAGTCTCACTCCGTTGCCCAGGCTGGAATGCGTCTGCATGATCTCAGCTCACTGCAACCTCTGCCTCTTGGGTTCAAGTGATTCTCCTGGATCACCTTGTAGCTGTGATTACAAGTGTGTGCCACCATGCCAGGCTAATTTTTGTATTTTTGTTTTATTTGTTTCATTTAATTTTGGTATTTTTAATAGAAATGGGGTTTCACCATGTTGGCCAGGCTGATCTCGAACTCCTGACCTAAAATGATCTGCCCACTTCTGCCTCCCAAAGTTCTGGGATTACAGGCATGAGCCACTGCACCCAGCCAACTATCTTTAACAGTATTATTTCTCCCCAGGACATACCCATTTCCCAAACTACTGTCACTCCAACCCCTGCATTTCTCTCCATTTATCTCTCTGATTCATTCCCTCTAATCTGACCACAATTTTCTTGCTCGCATCACCACAGGAATCCTACGCTCATTGCACATACATCTACCTTTAGGTAACTCTGATCAGCCTTCTATTAAGACCTCCTGCAATACCTCCGTGATTCTGAGGCCAAACTCAGCAAATCCTATACCTAATATCTATACCAGTACAATGTCTACAGCAAAATGAGTTCAATGAGTACAAGGAAGATGACATCAGTTTATTCATTCAATAAACATTTACCGTGTCTACTATGTGCTAAGTATTTTTCTAGTTGATGTAGATACAACCCATGGAGTGTATATTCAAGTGCAGTGAAACAGACAGCAAATAAGCAACCAGAAAATAGCTTAGGTGGTGACACATACTATGGAGAAAATTAAAGAAGAGTAAGAAAACTAGTCACTTGCCAGAGAAAATCTCTCGACAGGATGTCATTGAAGCGGAGACCACAAGCGGTAAAGCAAGCAAGCAATGCGAACAAAACATTCCAAATAATTGTTAAGCCACATGCAACATCCCAAAGGCAAACACATGCTTGCTGTGCACTTGTGTAGCTATAGCACAGTGTAAGAAAAGATCAGAAAGGTACCCAGGCTCCAAATCATGTAAGGGATTGTATGCCAATGTAAGAAGCTTGCATTTTACTCTCAAGGAGAAAGAGTGGCATGATCTGATATGTGGCTAAAAAAAATAGCATTCTGGGTACTGTGAGTAAGATAGACTGTGGAAATGTAAGAAGGAAGACCAGTTGAGAAGCAATTGTAACAGTTCGAATGAGAAGTCATGGTGGCTTTGGTTAGTGTGGTAGTGAAGAAATGGTGTGAATTGATGAGATTATGGATATCTTTTCATAGTACAAATAATTAGATTTGCTGTTGATTGGATATGAGATGTAAAAAAGAGAAGTCAAGAATAATGCTATGCAACTAAGCAATTGGAATAACAGAGCCACCATTTACTAATATAGGTAAAAACTGCTAGAATAGCAAGTCTGGAGCAGAAAAATCATTATCAGACATTAAAGTTTCAGTAGCACATGGAGAATTGGTATACGAGTGTGAGTTCATAGAAAAGGTTTGGGTTGATGACATTAATCTGAGAGCAGGCCATGGATGGATGGTATTTAAGGCAATTGTCTTGGTCAATCTGTGTTGCTATAAAGCAATGCATAGGGTTGGGTAATTTATAAAGAAAACAATGTGTATTTGGCTCATGATTCTGATGTCTGTAAAAGTTCGAGATTCGGCAGCTGCATCTGGCGGGATCCCAGGTTGCTTCCACTCATGGTGGAAGGCAAAGGGGTGCCAGGGTGTGCAGTGATCACATGGAAAGAGAGGAAGCAAGAGAGGGGGCAGGTAGAAGGCTCTTTTTAACAACCAGCTCTGGTGAGAACTAACAGAGCAAGGACAGCCCCAAGCCATTTATAAGGGATCCATCCTCATGACCCAGACACCTGCTATAAGCACCACCTCCAACACTGCAGATCAAATTTGGAGGTCTGAGGGACAAATATCAAAACTCTAGAAGCCATCAGATTAAAGGAGATCGCCTGGGGAGTGAATGTCCAAGGACTGAGTCATGGAACTACTACAAAGGCTGAGATGATGAGAGAGGAAACTAAGGAAGAGTGACTAGTGAAGGGTGGAGAAAACCCAAAAAAACTGCCCTGGGTGTCAAGTAAGAAAGCACTTCAAGAAGGAAGACAGTAGACTTCTAGTTTCTGGTAAATGTGAATTAGGTTATTCAGACAAACATTCCTATTATAAATAAAACAAAAATGAAAAGATATATATATATATATATATATCTCCACAGCATATATGTATACACATATATAATGTATACCCACTTGATACATAATCACAGCAAACTATATGGTTTATAAACCAACACACAATGCCTACAATGACTGTCTGATGTTAAATAAGAACTTGTAGTTTTACACTGATGTCACCATCTTGGCCTTCAGTCTCATGAGTATCAGGCCTGATACTCATGATCCCAACTCCCACAAAAAAAAAGACCAAAACAGTGATTAAATAACTCCATTTTGACTAGAGTATCTGAAGGAGAACACTGAAGTACAGCAGGGGAGTGGCAGAGACACCGTGGAACGTGAAGACTCAGGATGGCTGCATTGAGAAGGAATCCAAATACCCTGCTCTCTGCCACCCTGTCTCCCCAGTTGGGATCAACTCAGAATCATGAGGAAACTCCCCCTACAAGAAAAAGGTAAAGCAAGGATCCCCCAGTAGCTCCTACTAATGTCATGAAAACCTGCAGTTTTTGTTGCTGAAGAATCTTGCACTCCTCATGGACCAATTGCAGTTCAGGAAGCTACCAGGAGTTCACACGGCTGCACTGTGTCAGAGAAGAAGCCGACATTGTGCCCTATTTTCCCCCTGACCCAAGCTGCTACTGCATAATGCCATCTTCACACTGGAGCCACTGCTAGAGTGTGTCCTTCCCCAGGACCCAACAGCCACTGTATCTCCCCACCCCAAAGGCTCCACCATACTCAACAGTCCTGCAGCCCCTTGGAGCAAACAGGCCTGCCAACCTGCTCCCAAAGGAACAATGCCTGATCTACCATTCATCAAGTTCCATTCCCTCTTGGCATGGCACGAGAGACAGCTTGTTACTTCCAACTCCGGAGGTGGGGAGCAGCTGAGCTGCCAGTCAACCAGCCCTGCACTCCCTTGGTGTAGTGCATGAGACAGCCTGCCACCCTGCCCTCAGGGAAGCAGCCCAAGCTGGTAGACCAGTTGCACAAACTCCTGCAGCCCAAGCCACTGAGGTACTCACAGGCATTATTAATACTGACTATAGCTGAAACAACTGTACAAAAAAAGACTACACTACTGCACCTACCCAACACCAACAAACCCAACACAACCAACGTCATAAGACAGATTTTCAAAATTATATTAAGTATCTTTTCTGACTATAATGAAATAAAACTAAAAATAACAGGAGAAACTCTGCAAGCTATACAAATACATGGAAATTAAACAATATACTTTTGGACAACAGAAGGGTCAAGGAAGAATTTTTTTAATTTAAAAATTATCTGATACAAATAAAAATAGAAACACAATGTACTAAAACCTATGGGATACAACAAAAGCACTTCTAAGAGGGAAGTTTATAGCAATAAATGCTCACATCAAAAAATAAGAAAAATCTCAAACAACCTAACATTATACACCAAGGAACTAGAAAAACTACAACAAACTAAACCCAACATTAGTAGAAGGAAAGAAGTAACATAAGTCAGAGCAGAAATAAATGAAATGGAGACTTTTTAAAAGTACAAAAGGTCAGCAAAATAGAGTTGGTTCTTTGAAAATATAACAAACCTTTAGGTAGACTAAGAAAAAAAGAGAGAACATTCAAATAAATTCAGAGATAAAAAGCAGATATTACAATGGATGTCACAGACTAAAAAGAATCATAAGACTATTATGAACAACTATACACCAAAAAGTTGAAAAATCTATCAAAAATGGACAAATGCCTCAACACATACAGTCTATCAAAATTGAATCGTGAAGAAATAAAAAGTCTGGCCAGGCGTGGTGGCTCACGCCTGTAATCCCAGCACTTCGGGAGGCCGAGGCGGGTGGATCACGAGGTCAGGAGATCGAGATCATCCTGGCTAACACAGTGAAACCCCGTCTCTACTAAAAATACAAAAAAATTGGACAGGCGTGGTGGCGGGTGCCTGTAGTCCCAGCTACTTGGGAGGCTGAGGCAGCAGAATGGCATGAACCCGGGAGGCGGAGCTTGCAGCGAGCTGAGATAGTGCCAGTGCACTCCAGCCTGGGCGACAGAGTGAGACTCCATCTCAAAAAAAAAAAAAGAAAAAGTCTGAAGAGACCATTAATGAGTAATAAGTAATAAGAATGAATCAATAATAAAGTCTTCCATCAAAGAAAAGCCTAGAGCCTGATGGCTTCACTGCTGAATACTACCAAACATTTAAAGAACTAACACTAATCCTTTTCAAAGTACTCCAAAAATTGAAGACGAGTAAGTCTTTCAAATTCATTCTACAAGACCAGTATCACCGTAATATGAAAACCAGAGAAGGAAACTACAGGCCAATATCCCTGAGGAAAAATCATTCACCATAATCAGGTATATATAATTCATCCCAGGGATGCGAGGACGGTTCAACATATGCAAATCAATAAATGTGATTCATCACATTAACAAAATTGAGAACAAAAACCATATGATTTCAATGCATGCTGGGAAAAAACTTGATAAAAGTCAACATCCTTCAAAATAAAAACTCTCAACAAATTAGATATAGAAGGAATGTTTGTACCTCAACACAATAATGGCCATATATAACAAACCCACAGCTAACATAATACATGAATAGGAAAAAAAATAAATGGAAAGCTTTTCCTCTAAATTTAGAACAAATCAAGGATACCCACTTTCACCACTTTTATTCAACATAGGCAAGAGAAAGAAAGGGCATCCAAACTGAAAAAAAAAATTTAAAAAGGGGGGAGTTCAATTGTCACTGCTTGCAAATGGTATAATCTTGAAGCCATAGAAAATCCTAAAGACTCCACCAAAAAACTCTTACAAATAGTAAGTGAATTCAGTAAAGCATTTCTATATATCAATAGCAAACTATCTGAAAAAAATCAAGAAAGCAATACCATTTATAAGAGCTATAAAACAAATTTTTGTTAATATGTTTAGTCAAGGAGGTGAAAGCCCTCTACAAGAAAAACTATGTAACAGTGATGAAAGAAATTAAAGAGGACACAAGTAAATGGAAAGATACTCCATGTTCATGGATTAGAAAAATTGACATTGTTAAAACATCTATAGTACCTGAAGTGATCTACAGATTAAATGCAATCCTTATCAAATTACCAATGACATTCTTCACAGAAACAGAAAAAAAAAATCTAAAATTTGCATATAACTACTAAAGACCCAAATAGCCAAATCAATTTTGAAAAAAAAAAGAACAAAAGCTGGTGGCATCAGACTACCAGACTTAAAAATGCACTACAAAGATTTAATAACCAAAACAGCATGGAACTAGCATAAAAACAGACACACAGACCAATGACACAGAATGGAGAACATAAAAGTAAATTCATACAATTACAGTCAGCTGATTTTCAACAAAGATACCAAGAACACACTTCGGGAGATGGCAGTCTCTTCAATAAACGAAGCTGGGAAAACAGGATATCCACATGCAGAAGAGTGTTCTAGACCCCCTCACTCTCACCATACACAAAAATGAAGTCAAAATGGACTTAAATTCAAGATCTGAAACTAGGAAACTGCTAGAAGAACACAGGGAAAGTGCTTCATTGGTCTGGTCCATGATTTTTTGGATAGGAACTCAAAAGTGCAGGCAACAAAAGTGAAAACAGACAAATGAGATTGCATCAAACTAAAAAGCTTCTGCACAACAAAGGAAATAAGAGCGAACAGACAGCCTACGGAATGGGAGAAAATATTCACAATCCATGCATCTGATAAGAGGTTAATATACAGAATATACAAAGAATTCAATTCAATAGCAAAAAAAAAAAAAAAATCTGCTAAGAAATGGGCAAATGAGTAAACATTTCTCAAAAGACATACAAATGACCAACAGGTATATTTTAAAATGCTCAACAACATCACCAATCATCAGGGAAATGCAAACTAAAACCACAATGAGGTATCACCTCACCCCAGTTAGAGTGGCAATTAACAATAATAATAATGACAAATACTGGCATAGATGTGAAGAAAGGGGAATTTTTATACAATGTTAGAGGGAATGTAAATTAGTACGGCCATTATGAAAAACAGTATGGGGGTCCTCAAAAATTAAAAATAGAACTACCATATAATCAAGCAATCCTACTATTGGGTATTTATCCAAAGAAAAATAATTCAGTATATTAACGGCATACTCGCACTCCCATGTTTACTGCAGCACTGTTCACAATAAGCAAAGATACGGAATCAACCTAAGTGTCCATCAATGAATGGATAAAGAAAATATGGTAAGTATACACAAGAATAATATTCAACCATAAAAAGAATGAAATCTTGTCATTTGCAACAACATGAATAGAACTGGAGGACATTATATTAAGTGAAATAAGCCAAGCACAGAAAGACAAATACTGCATGATCTCGCTCAGATGTGGAATCTCAAAAAGCTGATCTCATAGAAACAGAGAACAGAATATTGGTTCCCACATTCTGGGGAGGCTCAGGGGGTGGGAAGGGGGAGGACAGGGAACGTTTGTACAAAATTGCAGTTTGATAGGGAAAAGAAGTTCTCATGTTCTATTGCACAGTAGGGTGACTATTACAAAATTGTACATTTCAGTATCTCAAAATAACCAGAAGAGAGGATTTTTTAATGTTCTCACCATAAGAAAATAATAAACATTTGCAGTGACATGCTCTATACCCTAATTTAATCATTACACAACGTATACATATATCTAAACATCACAGTGTACCCCATAAATATGTACAATTATTATGTGTCAAGTAAAAATAAAATAAAAAGAAGAACTCTTGGTTTAGATAAAATTTACAGTGACTGCATCACACACAAGCAGAAAAGGTGTTGTCTCTGAAACCATTTAAATGGAAGAGGAGATGATCTAGTCTGGAAGACTGTGTCATATGGAATACTGTGTCAGATGATGCAGGAGAAACTCAAGGAACTGATGTTCAACATGCTGTGGTGACACTTCAATAAAGCAGTTTAAAAAGAGGTGTTGAATACATTTATTTTACAAAACGCAAGACTGCAGTCTTCCAAACCAGTACATTATCTTATATATACACTTATAAATAAATACATGTAACTACAATAATAAATATTTACAAAAACAGGTAAACAGTCATCTATTTCATCAAATTCATTTAAACATTTATATAATTACCATGTTTTCCCCCTAAAAATACTTCTTTCTTAGATATTCTATTGAAAAATTAGGCTTTCATATAATCAAGATTGCCTTCAATTCAACTAAACACAAGATGTTTGCTTTTTTTTTTTCTTTTTTTTTTTTTTGAGACAGAGTCTCACCCTGTCGCCCAGGCTGGAGTACAGTGGCACAATCTCGGCTCATTGTAACCTCCACCTCACGGGTTCAAGCAATTCTCGTACTTCAGTCTCCCAAGTAGCTGGGATTACAGGCACCCGCCACCACGCCCAGCTAATTTTTTTGTATTTTTAGTAGAGACGGGGTTTCACCATGTTGGTCAGGCTGGTCTCGAATTCCTGACCTCAGGTGACCCACCTGCCTTGGCCTCCCAAAGTGCTTAGGATTACAGGCATAAGCCACTGCACCCAGCTAGATGTTTTTATCAAATAGTTCCAGCTTCTGTGTGGAAAACGTATTACTGGGGTGGGGGGAGCTGAACGACTAGAAGCAGGAATCAGTTAGGAGATCAGTGTCAGAGCAAAGAAGAGATGCTATTGCCTTGGGTGGGGCAGGCTAGATGGAGTAGATAAGCAGGGGACCATCTTTTTGGAGGAAGACCCAATATGACTTGTTTATTAATTGAATGAATAAGAAAAAAATATGGATTACTCAGACGTTTGGGTTTGAGTAACTAGATAGAGTGTTACTGAATGTATTTGACTATTACTGAGTAACTGGATTAAGCGCTACTGAATGTTTTTGACTCTCAGTCTGAGAGATGGGATGGAGTTAGAAAGCATATTTGATTTGTATATGTTAAATTTAAAACTCCTCTTATGTATGCAATTGAATATGTTAAGATAATATAAGCCTGGAGTGGAGAAAAGTTCATCTAAGTGCATATCAGCACATAGGCAGTGTTTGAAGCCACGGGATTAGATGAAATCACCTAAGGACAAGGATGAAAGAGAAAAAAAGAAGGCTCAGCACATGAAACAGAAAAGCAGAAACCAACAAAGAAGAGACTGAGGCGGGAAGAAAGCAAGGAGTGTACATTAAGCCCCTATTATGAGCCCTAAAACTACACAGATAAACTCCAGTTTAAATTCCCAAGTTGCATTGAAGCATTTTACTTCCCTTTTTCAGAAAGTCCCATTGGAAAGTCACATTAGCCCTAAAAACAGGAAATTGTACCATTCACAGTCAGAACCTTCAAAAACTTCTTAACGGTGATGGTACAGATTAAATGGATTGAGAGAGGGCCCAAGAACATGTAAACGAAAACGCTGACTGGAGAGGAGGCAGAACCTCAGCAGCACCTCAAGCCTTAAATGGCAAGGGAACAAGACAAGTTTGGGCTTTAGGGCTGATGGGACGACATGAGGTTTCTCAACCCTGTGAACAAAAGAATTGGGTGCCAGAAAAGCTGGCACAAACGTGCTAACTACAAAGAGAGGGATCGCAGGGAGACTGAAGGAAGGAAATTGTTTAAAGGAAAGAAATGATTTGATGAAAGTGGCATTTGGGGAATATTAATCTGATAGCGGACAAGCTAATGAATGCAAAAAGGAAGACAAGCAGGTAATTAGGAGGTACAAGTGCACAGGTGAAAAGAAGAAACAGAAACACAAGAGAAAAGAACTGACTGCCTGGAAATGGTATGAGTAGAAGACAAGATTCCAGTAGTATATTGTGGATAGAATGGTCCATTTATATTGTGTAAAGTCAGTTATATAGGTTTTAAAAATAAAGAATTTGCACTCCTTGCTTTAACTTAATTCAGGCTTCTCCTTAAAGATGCCATCATCCCAATGCCCCTGAGTCACCCTTATTCCCTTCGAGTTCTACCGAGCTCTATGTGCTCATCAGTGAATTACTCCACTGCCTGTGTCTACTTCAGATATTCTCATGTGTAGTATACTACTGGAATAACATGTGAATTGTAGATATCCATCCATTTGAATTCATTCTGGACAATATCACAACTGGTTCCTTGCTGAGGCCATATGCTATTTACAGAGACTCAAAACACTACAGTTTTCTCCTTGCATCACTCCACTCTAAGTCCATTTTTATCTGTTTAGTGCACATCCTTTAATTTATAACCGTTGTTCTCCCCCATGCAGAAACAATTTGTACTATAAACATGGAATGAATTTTTCCTCTCTTCCATCTCCCTGCCAGAATCCTCAGCAAACTCATCATCCAATTCAATGCCTCTGTTTGTAATTAAAGCTATTGTCTCTCAGCTTATGATGGCCAGATGATAAATAAGTTTGGGCCCAAATTCAAATTACAGTGACCCCAGCACATGTATAGACCTACTCTGTAATTATTCTTCACTTCCTAAATATATAACTGGAATAGACAACTTAGCAACTAGCAGAACCCATACATTGGCTATCTGATCTGTGGAGGTAGGCTAGTATGGTAAGAAGAGACAAATGAAAGTCTGGAACATCCCCTCTCTAATAAGCCATATCAACATAAAACCAAATCATAAAAATTAGTATCAAGAGCAAAAAAAATATGTAGGGATGATAATATCTATCATACCCATTTAAACTATTTGTTCAACAGAATAGATTATACTAGAAAAAAATTAAACATAAATAGTCTAATTAGCCTATGCAACATCTTGGAATATGACTGTAGTGGATCTTGAAGAATGACAGCAGATCATCCAAAATGCAAACATGTGACTCCAACTGCAGATGCAATTTAAGATGTAACATTTCTACTGGAGCAAATCATCATAGCCCCGGCATCTTGGGTGCTATTGACTTGGCAAAGGGTTTTTTTCTCCGTGTCAATTTGGAAGAACCACCAGAATGTGTTTGCTGTTGCTCATCAGGGCAAACAGTTCATGTTCACTGCCTTGCCTCAAAGCCACGCTAGCTCTGCTACCCTTAGCCTTAAAACACTCTGCAAAGATCTGGGACATGTTGACATCTCACCAAATGTCCCATTTGTACGCTATTTTGATGACATTAAACTGGTTGGACCTGAGGAAACATCAACAGCGAATACTTTTTACTTGGCTTAGTAAGATACATGAGAGAGCAATAAACTCCACAAAAATTCAGGGGGCTACCACTTCAGTGAGGTTTCCGCAGCTCAGTGGTCTACAGCAGGCTGGGACATCCCTCCAGGTCAAAAACAAGTTACTGCACCTTCTATTGAATGTAACTAAAAAAAGAGGCACAATGCTTGGTTTTTTGTGAATTAAGAGGTAATACATACCACCGTTGAATGTGTGCCCCTCATTTTCTGAAAAATTCACAAACTTACTAGTTTTTGAATGGAGTTGAAGTAAGTAAAGCTCTGCAGCAATTCTACAAGCTGCTCGGCCACTCAGGTCTTATGACCTAGCATATCTAGTACCACTTGAGCCCCTACAACAAATGGAGCCCCAGGGAAGCATCAGTAAGTGAATCACAACACATATCTGTGCAGCTTAAGAGAAAAGTCACTTTCTCACATGTGGATTACTATTCTCCTTTTGAGAGAAAGCTCCTGAGAGAGAATGAACATTACAATTGAAACCAAATGATCACGTGATCTGAGTTACTTATCATTAACCTGGCTCACCAAGCCACTAGCTTAAGTATGCAAAGCAGTAAACCATCATCAAATGAGTCAATCAATATAAGAGACTGAGCTTCTACATGTCAAAAAACACAGTAGTAAATTGCATGAACAGTGGCTTAGATTCCTTCAACACATACTCCTCTGTGTTGCCTTCTCTTACTTAATCCTAATTAAGAATTGTTTATGACCAGCTAACTGGCAAAGAAAAGCACTGAATCTGGTTAGTGAATGGTTCAGTACAATATGCTGGCACCAAATGAAAGTGGACTGCTGCATGACAAGCCTAATCAGAAGTGTCCCTGGAAAGAACATCCTCCCAGTGAGCAGAGCTTCAAACAATACATTGTGTTACACCCTATGTTTAAACTGAGATGCAACTCAGATATATGCTGATTCATGGGCACTGGGGCTAACAGCTTAGTAGGATGGTCAGGAACTCAGAAAACTGAGGAATTTGAAAACTGGTGACAAGTTGTTCTGAGAAAGAAGTATACAGGTAGACTTCTCAGAATTAGCACACGCATGTTCACTAACGGGCATCTACTTCAAAGGAGGCTTTCAATAATCAAGTGGACAAGATGACATGTTCTCCAAATGGCAACAAACACTCCTTCCCCAGCCACCCAGGGCTTGCTTAATGGGCCTGCGTACAAGGGAGCAAAGTGGCAAAGATGAAGGCTCTGCAAGGGCTCAGCAAAAAGTAATGTTCCTCGTAACATATTAATCTGCATTTCACTGATTACTAATGATGCTGAATATCTATTCACATCATTATGAATCTGTTTATAATACACAGATTAACTGTTATATATGATGCAAAATTTTACAGCTTTTGTTAGCATATAAATTTTATTTATGATTTTTGGAGGATATAAAAGTTTCTAATTTATATGTAGCCAAACTATCAGTATTTCTTTTTATGGTTTATTTCATTGCTCTTCTACTCAGAAAAGCTTTCTTTGCCCATATTTAAACATATTCTCTTCCAGCTGTTTACGGTTTCTTTTCGGTATATAATTCTTCAATCCATCTGGAATTGGCTTTTGTACGGTGTAAGCAGAGAAAATAATTTTTCTCCACACAGTTAACCAATTATCCAGAGTAAATATTTCTTTTAAAAAATACTTCTTTTAAAATCAAAGCAGTTTTTTTTTTATTTCACTGATTGCCACATTATTAGCAATATTATGGGGAAGGAAAAAAAAAACTCTAGGAAAACCTGATCCATCAGGAGCCACTGACATTTCAGGCTCACAGCAAACCTATACAATCAACTTACAAGACTATTCATCCTCTAAAAGGATTATCATGTTGAGAGATGCATAAGGCCTATTTTATCGCCTGTCATAGTAATATGAGTATGAAGCTATTCGGAGAAATAGGTGGACATTTGTGAGCCATCATATCATTTTTATCTGATCTTGACAGCTCAATTTCACCACCTGTCTCATGCTAGATAGATCTCAGAGCTGACATCATAGAAAATGTGCTGAAATGTAAAATGTAATCCATAAAAGGCCAATGGTGATGATGGTATGCAGAAAAATATATTTGCATAATGGAGCAAAGGTTATCCTGGGCTACAGATATGAGGCTTCCATTCTCAGGCAGATGGGCAGCACTGTGATTTGTTAAAGACTCCAGCTGCTAGTGCAGTTTCAAGGGACAAGTAAGGAAGGGAGAACAATTTTCTGTATAAACTCATCATAGAGAATTTTAACGTCTCTCTAGCCTGAAGGCTGGCTCTCTTTTGCATACCTTTATATTCAACCTTGCATTTTATATGCACATGAATACAATACCTGGGCTGCAAAGCACATAGGAACAGCTACTATTTTCCATAGTCTGCACCGGCTGCCTATTCATTTCTGACGATAATTTATATTACTAAATTTAATCTAAAAGTCTAAAAAGATGTGAATTTTCACTTCCTCAAGGATCCCCTTAATCCCTTCTTAACTAACTAGTACCCATTGCTAACATTTCCTTTAGTTTTTCTTCATTTTATACATACATATATATGTTTAATTATAGGCGTGAAATATGCTTATTATAACAGCCTAAAAATACAAATGAGTAAAGATAAATAATCTCCCCATCACATCCTCCTCAGATAACCCATTTGGTATTGTTCTTTCATATCCTTTTTTTTTTAATTATTATTTTTTTGAGACAGAGTCTCGTTCTGTCTCCCAGGCTGGAGTGCAGTGGCGCAACCTTGGCTCACTGTGAGCTCCACCTCCCAGGTTCATGCCATTCTCCTGCCTCAGCCTCCTGAGTAGCTGGGACTACAGGCGCCCGCCAACACGCCCGGCTAATTTTTTGTATTTTTAGTAGAGACGGGGTTTCACCATGTTAGCCAGGATGGTCCCGATCTCCTGACCTCGTGATCCGCCCACCTCAGCCTCCCAAAGTGCTGGGATTACAGGTGTGAGCCACCGTGCCGAGTCCCATACCCATTTTTTAATGAAACTGTATACAAATACATGCAAATAGAAGTTTTGCCATTTTGCTTTACAAATGTAACTTCATAATTAACATATAACTCTGCCCTTGCTTTTTCATTTATCTATATACAATGAACATCCTTCCAAGTTAATCAAATGAATCATTTATGTCACAGCTATGCCATTATTTACTGAAGCATTTCAATACCAATGGATATTAACTATATTTCGAGTTATTATACCACTTAGAAATAATGCTGCATTGAATAACCTCAAGCATATATCCTGAACAATTCACACTTTTATTTCTAGGGGCTAAATCAGATGCAAGCCTGTTAAAATCAAAGCAATGTATATTGTTAATAGTCATAGATGTTTCCAAATCACTTAAATCACTTTTTAATCAGGGTGCAGCAACTCACATTTCCTCGCGCAGAATTTAAAAATCACTGTGAAAAGTAGTTCTGCTAACTACTATACCACCAACTCTAAAAGCGACTTTGGATTTCCAGTTCTGCCAAGATGGAGTAGAATCAAAACAAGTACAGGAAGACTCTGAAAGGTAGAAAAAAGGTGGACTGGCTACAGAATGAAGGACTTGAGGAACAACATAGCAGTAAGTCTCCTTCCCTTCTTTATTGCCTCTCATGTATTCCAACAGGGTGCTAGACAAGCCTGCAAACTAGAACTGTCCCCTAAAAAAAGATCTAAGAAAAGCCTGTTTTCCCTGGCCAAAGGACCAATGAAAAAAGATGGCCTAACAACAGAAATTCTTTCTGGCAATACCTGTCTTACTCTGGCAACACACCAACAAAAACACCACATACAACCTTTTCCTTCCCAGTCCTCCACAGTTTTAGTGGGACCATGGGAATTTGATCTTCTACCTTAACCCACCCCTAGGGAAGGCTCACTTCAATTCCCCAACTGAGAAGTATAGGCAAAGCAGAATAGGGAGCTAATATTCCATCCCCTGCCAAGTGGAAGCGGTCAACAGTTACCCAATTCCCGTAAAGGGGTAGTGCCTATAAGACTCAGCAGAGAGCTGATCGTCCATTCCCTGCCCAATAGAAGCAGGCCATTCTTTAATTTCCCTGCTGTGACAGTATTAAGGTGTCTGCTTGGGGAGCTATCTTCCATTCCCAACCAGCAGAAGCAGGCAGTGATCTGATTCCCCTACAAAATTAGTGTCAGTGAGGTGCAGCAACCAGCAACAAAACCTACACTCAGTAACAATAAGACTTAATGACACAGAGCAAGTTGAGGATGCAAGACCTAGGCAAAATGTCCAGGATATAATCTAAAATCACTCATAAAAACGAGTGGAAAACCGCATGAATCAAAAAAGACCAACAACACATACTTTACTAGTATGAATCAGATGCTAGAATGATCTAACAATGATTTCAAAGCAGCTATTTTAAAAACGTTTCCAAAAGCATTGCAAATTCTCTTAAAACTAATGAAATTGTTTAAAATCTCAGAAGAGGAAAAAGGTTATAAAAAAGAACCAATGTACTATATAGAACTGAAAAAAATACAATAACCGAAATGAAAACCTCACTGGATAAGCTCAATAGCAGAGTGTAGACAGAGAGCAGAATCAGTGGACATGAGTACAAATAAATTAAACTTATGAAATCTGAAAAACAGAGAGAAAATAGACAAAAGAAAAAAATAGAGTCTCGGGGATCAGTAGGAGAATAACAAAATACCTTATATTCATATCATCAAAGTCCCAAAAAGGGGAAGAGAGAGAAAATGGGACTAAACAAGTATTCAAAGAAATCATGGCTGAAAATATCCAAATTCAGCAGAAGACATAAATCTATATATTCAAGAAGGTGATCAGACTCCAAATAGGATTAAACCAAATAATCCACACCAAAGAGATATCACAATTAAACTTCTAAATCCTAAAGGCAAAGAAAATATCTTCAAAATAGAGAAAAAACACATTACTTATAAAGGAATACTAACGGAAACAACAGATTTGAAACCATGATATGAAACCATAGGGGACAGAAGAAAGTACAAAAATTTTAAAGACTGAAAAGAAAAAAAAACTGTCAACTACAAGTTCTAAATGCAGTAATCTTCAGACATAAAGGGGGAATAAGATTTCTCAAAGAAAAAGTAACCATTTTTTTTCAACAGCAAACATACCCTTAAAAAAATGTCTAAAGAAAGTTCTCTAATCCTAAAGAAGTGATAATAGAAGGCTAAGAATATAAAAAAAGAAGAACATCAGAATGGGTAAATTAGAGGTAGATGTAACAGTCTAATTTACTTCTAATAAATTTCTTAAATATTTGATGATTAAAAGCAAAAAATATAACACCATCTGATAAATTGCTCAATGCATGCAGAGAGAACTTCCTTAAGACAATCTTTTTTTCTTTTTTTGAGAGGTAATCTTGCTCTGTTGCCCAGGCTGGAGTGCAGTGGCACAATCTTGGCTCACTGCAACCTCCACCTCCCAGGTTCAAGCAACTCTCCTGCCTCAGCCTCCCAAGTAGCTGGGACTACAGGCGCGCACAACTACGCATAGCTAATCTTTGTATTTTTAGTAGAGAAGGGGTTTCACCATGTTGGCCAGGCACCGTGTCTGGCCAAGACAATTATATTTTAAAAGCAGGGATAGTAAAGGGAAAGTATGGAAAATAAAAGGAAACTAGGTGTTTACTCTTCATTCACAGTAATAACATATTATGACTAACAGGCTATTATAAGTTATGTATGTATATTGCAACAACTAGAGCAACCACTAAGGAAACTATGCAAGGTGATATACTCAACAGTGCTATAAATAAATCAAAGAATCCCAAATGTTCAGATAACCCAAAGGAAGCTAAGTAAAGAGAAACAAAATAAAGAATAAAATGTCAGACTTAAACCTTGACATATCAGCAATCACCTTAAACATAAATGTAAATGTAAATGGTCCAAATATACCAACTAAAAGGCAGAAACGGCAGAGGTGATACAAAATTATGACCCCAATGTGCTGTCTATAAGAAACTTGCCTTATATGCAATGATATAGATAAGTTTAAAGTAAAAAAAAAAATGAAAGCAGGTATAAAATGCAAACATTAATTTAAAATAAAGGCAGGAGTGGCTGTATCAATAGCAAATGAAGTAAACTTCAGAGAAAAGCATTAGAAACAAAGATGGACTTACACAATGATAAAAGCATCTGTACACAAGAAAACATAATACCCTAAGTAAGTATGCAGCAAACAATGAGGCCCAAATACAGGAAGCAAAAATTGTTAGAGCTGAAAAGAGAAACAGACAAAGCCACAATTATAACTGCAGACTCCAACACCCTACTTTCAGAAATTGATAGAAATACTAGAAAGAAAAACAGTAAGAATAGAGAATATCTAAACAACACAATGAAAGAAATCTAATTGACATATAAAGAATATCCCCACCAAGAAGAAGCAGAATGTACATGCTTTTCAAGCACCCTGTACCATTCACCAAAACAGACCATACATTAAACTACAAGACAAACCTCAACAAATGTAAAAGGACTGAAATCACAGAAAGTGTGTTCTCTGACCATAATAAAATCAAGTTATATATCAATAACATAATGACAACAGAAAAATCTCAAAATATGTGGAAATTAAACAAGACATCTCTAAATAATACATGGATCAATGAGGAAGTTTCAAAGGAAATTTAAAAGATATATTACACAACATAATTTTTTTTAAAAAATCCGAATCTATGCAAATGCTATAAAAGCATTTGAGAAAGACAGTTATAGGACTAAATGCTACATGAGACCTTTTACAAAGAGAAAAGGTTTCAAATCAATAATCTGTTTCTGCTTTCAGAAAGCAGAAAAAGAGCAACACAAAGCAAGCAGAAGGAAAATATAAAAATCAGAGAATGAACTGAAAACAGAAAAATGATAGAGAAAACAAAAAGCTGGTCACAAAAAAAACCATGATAATTAATAAATCTCTAGCAAAACTGATAAAAATAAAAACAGAAGAGGTACACATCATCTATATCAGGAATGAAAAGGGATATCACTACAAATACTTCAGTAGTAAAAAGATAAAATGGAATACTAGAAAAAAAGTATATTTAATAACACAATAATTTAGAAAAAATGGACTGATTCCTCAAAACCCATAAACTGCCAAAACTCGACCTAGTAAAATGTTAAAATATGCATGGTCTTGCATTTTAAAGAAATTGAATTTGTAATTTCAAAGTTCCTGAAGATAAATCTGCAGGCCCCAATGGATTCGCTAGAGAATTCTACAAAAAATTTAAAGAAAAATTAACAAATTTCATAGTCTCTTCTAGAAAACAGAAACAGAGAGAATACATCACAATTCATTTTATGAGGCTAGTATTATAGTAATACTAAGAGGAAAGAAGGGAAGGAGGGAGAAAGCAAGCAAGCAAACTATAACCCAGTATCTCTCATGAACTTAAAAGTAAAAATCCTCAACAAAATATTAGCAAATCAAATCCAGCAAAATATAAAAGAATTAACACACTGTGACACATAAGATTACTCTAGGTATGCAATTGCTGTAGAATTTGAAAAACAATGTAATATATTATAGAAACAGCTAAAAAAATCATATTGTTATATTAATTGATAGAGAAAAAGCATTTGACAAAATCCAACACCCATTCATGATGAGAGAAAAAAAGCTCTAAGAAAATTGGGGATAAAGAATAAGAATGAGAGTGACCTTCTTCCACTGATAAAAGAATATCTACAAAAAATCTAGAGTAACTTCATACTTAACAGCGGAGGCCTAAAACTGTTTTCCCTACACAGCCAGAAACAGAGCAAGAACATCTGCTCTCACCACTCTTACTCAACATAGTACTGGAAATCCTAAATACTAAAATAAGGCAATAAAAATAAAGGGTACACAAACGAGAGAGAAAAAAATAACTGTCCGCATTTACAGATGACATGATTGGCTATATAGAAAATCTCCTGGAATCAGAAAGAAAAGAAAGAGGAAGGAAGGAAGGAAGGAAGGAAGGAAGGAAGGAAGGAAGGAAGGAAGGAAGGAAGGAAGGAAGGAAGGAAGGGAGGGAGGGAGGGAGGGAGGGAGGGAGGGAGGGAGGGAGGGAGGGGAGGGGAGGGGAGGGAGGGAATGTAAGGAGGGAGGGAGGGAGGGGAAGGAGAGAGGGAGGGAGGGAAGGAAGGAGGAAAAAAAAAAACCTAGAACTGATAAGCGAGTTTAGTAAGGTTGTAGAACATAAAATCAACAAACACATCAATCAAATGTGGAAACTGAAATTAATGATGCAATACCATTTACAATTGCTCCCCTCCAAAAAGAAATACTAGGTATATACTTAACAAAATATGCTGAAATTATAGAATGCTAATGAAAGAAGGTTAAAAAAAAAAAAAACTAAATAAATAGAGATACCACATTCAAGGAACAGCAGACCATAGAGTAAATATATCAACTATCCTTGTATTGATGCATTAGTTTAATGATAGCCCGACAAGGTTTTGGCAAATATAAACAAGCTCATTTCAAAGCTTATATGGAAAAGCATATAGGTCCCCGAACAGCTAAAACACTCTTGACAAAGAAGAATAAAAAGAGGAGATCACTCTGTCCAATATTAAGCCTTATGATGATCAAGTAATCTTAATTACAGTAATCAAGACAATGTTGTATTGATAAAGGGACAGACACACAGATCAATTGAAAAGTTTAGAGAACCCAGAAGCAGCCCCATACAAATACGCCCAAATGATGTCTGACAATGTACAAAAGCAATTCAATGCAGGAAAGATAGCCCTTTCAACAAATAATACCAGAGCAATTAAATATCCACAGGCAAAAACCAAAACCAAAACCAAAAGAAAACCTCTAACTAAGCTTTATACTTTATACGGAAATTAACTCAAAATGGATCACAAACCTAAATGTAAAGCGTATAATCATAAAAAATATTTTTTAAAACACGGGAGAAAATCTTTGGGATCTAGACAGAGTTCTTACTCTTGACATCAAAAATACAAACCGCTAAAGGAAAAATTGATAAAGTGAACCCATTAAAATTCAAAACTTTGGTTCTGTAAAATATCCTGTTAAGATAAGATGACAAGTTACACACGGAGAGAAAAAATTTGCAAACCATATATCTAACAGTGGACTCATATCTAAAATATATAAAGAACTCTCGAAATTCCATCTTTGGCCAGTAGAAGCTCCTTCACATTGGCTCCTGTATTTCTTTTAACATGACCTTAGAAGTCTCTGATAAATTCCTCGCTTTCAGGACTGACATGCCCCAGCCTCAATTTGTTCATTTCTGGTCTAAATGCAAAGCTGTGCCAGGGACTTGGAACCTATTTATACAAGAGACCATGATTTGAGTAAAAAATGGTATTTAGGAATTAAAACTTGAATTCAGTGTTATAAACTGAATTCTGTTCCCCCCAAAATTCATATGCTGAAGCCCTAACCCTCAATGTGACTATATTTGAAGACATGTGTGTTTGGAGATAGGGCTGTATTTGGAGGTCTAAGGGGGTAATTAAGGATAAATGAGGTCACGTTGGGGGGGGCGCCTGATCCAGCAGCAATGGTGTACTTAAAGGGGAAAAGACACCATGAGTGCGCAAACACAAAGCAAAGGCCATGTGAGGACACAGGAAGAAGGCAGCCCTCTATGTAAGCCAAGAAGAAAGACCTCACTTCCTGCTGGCACCTTGATCTTGGATCTGTAGCTGATGAAACTGTGAGAAAATAAATGTATGTGGTTTAAGTTGCCCAATCTGTGGTACTGTTATGACAGCCTGAGCAAACTAACACAAGTAGATAAAACTATGAAATGCATAATTTCTTTAAAAAGATAGAAAAATAAATGAGTTTATGCTAACATTTTAGAGTCAAATTAAGGATGAGATAATTTTACTTATATTTTTATAATTGTACATTTTACACTGATAATATTGGTTATTACTGGAATTAGCATAATTATTAGTTTTCTCTTACCATATATATAGAGACTATATATATATACACACAAACACAAACACCATAGAGACATATATATACCATATATAGAGAGGTCACATACATATACACACACATAGACACACACCATATATAGAGACCATATATATATACACACATCAAAGAGAGCATATATATACACACACACCATCTATATCTATGTAATAGTTTCAAATGGCAATACATATATTAACACTGACAACAAGAACACTGAATGCAGTTTAAGGTTTCTTAATGGGATTTTGGTCACTAAAATATATTACGATAGAAATATTCTGCCATAATACCGTGATTTAAAAGCACTCGCTTTAAATCTCTCTTCCCTGGGGAATCATACCACAAACTTGACACACAGATTGTTTTCAATTTTTCAAGACCACTTTATTTTTCTCATTTTTATTTTTAACATTATATAAAACATTTACATGTTTCTTAAGTCTAGACCATAAAGCAGGTACATTCAGAGAAGCATAGCTCATTCCTGCCCCTGCACCTTCCTTATTCTCTTCCTAATCCTGTAAATTGTCACTCTTGTAATTTATTTAACTTTCCATTCTGTCTTTTGTAAAATATTAGTAAAGGCACATATATTCTCTGTTTTCACCCCCTTTCTTAGACAAAAGGTATTAACAGTATGCTACAAATACTATTCTACATCTGACTTTTATCAGGGTAATAATATCTTGTAGATGATCCATGGCTGTGTACAGACATCTTCCTTGTGCCTTTCCACAGCTGTGTAGCCCTCCATTCTGGGGATGGTAGTGGTTGGCAGAATGCTAAAGATCCCCCTGCCCCCAAAGCCCCACCATCCTGGCTATTCAAATACTAATCTGGATACTTCAGCTGGTACCCAACTTACAATGATTCAACTTGCGATTTTATGATATGTCAGTTTGAGATGCTGCAAAAACAATATTCAGTAGAAACCATACATGGAATACTCATACAACTATTCTGCTTTTTACTTTCAGGGTGGTATTCAATAAATTACATGAGATATTCTATACTTTATTATTAAAAAAAGGCTTTGTGGGCAGTGCGCGGTGGCTCACACCTGTAATCCCAGCACTTTAGGAGGCCAAGATAGGTGGATCACTTGAGGTCAGGAGTTCAAGACCAGCCTGGCCAACATGGTGAAACCCCATCCCCACTAAAAATACAAAAATTAGTCAGGCATGGCAGCGCGCATCTGTAATCCCAGCTACTCGGGAGGCTGAGGTAGGAGAATCACTTGAACCTGGGAGGCAGAGACTGCAGTGAGCCGAGATCATACCACTATACTCCAGCCTGCATGACAAAGCGAGACTCCATCTCAAAAAAATAAAAAATAAATAAGCTTTGCGTTAGATGATTTTGCCCAACTACAGGCTAATATAAGTGTTCTGAGCACATTTAAGGTAGCCTGGGCTAAGTTATGATGTTCAGTAGATTAGATGTATTGCATTTTGACATGATATTTTCAACTTATGATGGGTTTATTGAAATGCAACCCCCATTGTAAATCAAGGAGCATCTGTATTGGGAAGTGAGTTTGAAGACATAATTGAAGTCCCAATTCCATTAATCTTAAGATATATAGATTATCTGAGTGAGCCTAAGCTAATCAAGTGAGACATTTAAAATTCATTTTATCTGATTGATGGTAGAGGAGGGAAGTCAAAGATGTTCGAAGCATGAGGGGGATGAGTCTCTGCTTTTCAAGGCATGAGAAGCAATCTTGCTGGCCACCAAGAGAAAGTAAACAGGTATGCAGTAAATATCAATGAAGAAGAAGGACAGATTCCTGAAGCTGAGAGTGAACCACAGCCAAACACCAGCAAGAAAGTGAGGATGTCAGTCCAAAGACTGCAAGAACATGAATTCTGCCAAGAATCAATGAGCCTGGAAGAGGATTCCGAGCCTCAACTGAGAATCTCAGCACCAGCCAACACCTTGACATGAATATGTGAGATGTGGGCAGAGGATCACTCAAGCCCAAGAGTTCAACACCAGCCTGGACAACACAGTGAGACCCTGTCTCTATCAAAATATTTAAAAAATTATCTGGGCATGATGGCATACACCTGTAGTTCCAGCTACTCTGGAAGCTGAAGTGAGAGGATCGCTTGGGCCTGGTGTGGGGCTCAAGGCTGCAGTGAGCCGTGATTACACCACTGCACTCCAGCCTGGGCAACAGAGTAAGACTCTGTCTCCAAAAATACACATGGAAATGTGTTGTCTTGTTTGTTATATAGGTAGGTATATCATAGCCCCAATTTTGCCTCTTGACCTACAAAGCCTACTTTCTCACTGTTAACAGGAAAAAAAAAAAAAAAAAAAAGGCCAACCCCTAATCTAGATCAATCTCAGCAATATCAGACTCTGCTCAGTACTCCAGAACAAGTAAAAACCTGGACCTAGAAACACACATAAAACCAAATTGTCAGGGCTCCTCTGGGCTCCAATAGAGCACGGATCAGATGGTTCAGAAGGTGTTAATCAGAAAGCATCAGAACATGAAGTGAACTTGAGGAGCATCTAGAACAGCTCCTCCTTTTAGAGGAAAGAGTTACAAGCCCGGAGAAGGACCTGTCCTTCCTAGGACCAGTCCATAAACTCTCACCCTCTTCCCTGCTCCTCCTTCTGAGCCTTCAGCTACTTATTCCAGAACCTTACAATAAGGAAAATTACAACTAAACCACTGGTCTAATATTGACTCCCAAAGGTACAAACCAGAACCATCTCAACACCCTACTTTGGACTGTTCTCAGATCTAGGGCTGTGTTAGCCCATTCTCACACTGCTGTGAAGAAATATCTGAGACTTGATAATTTATAAAGGAAAGAGGTTTAATTGATTCACATTGCTGGGGAGGCCTCAGGAAACTTACAATGATGGCAGAAGGTAAAGGAAAAACAGGCACGTTCTTCACAGCCGGCAAGATGGAGTGATTGCCAGCATGGGAAATGCCAGATGCTTATAAAACCATCAGATGTGGGGAGACTCACTCATCATCACAAGAACAGAATGGGGGAAACCACTCCCATGATCCAATTACCCCCACTTGGTCCCACTCCTGACACGTGAGGATTATAGGGATTATAATTCAAGGTGAGATTTGGGTGGGGACAGAGAGCCAAACCATATCAAGGACACACAAGGCATTTCTCACCCTGCCATAGTTTCAGAGGTCTTCTCTGGGTCCTCAGTACTTCCAAGCTGAGATTACAAGTGAAATATTAAACCCCTGGAAAAACCCTTAAAAAATATATACCAGATACACAAAGACCAAGAAATACTCTACAACTACTAATACAACAGGCACTAAATTGAAGTTACTGATGAAACCATCAGAGAAAATCTTACCTTGCTTGGCAACTGAGCAGCAACATCTCACGGTTATAAATCAAAATATATAGAAGAACCAGGAAGGCTTTTGCTCTGATATACGTTGAGGGGCTGTCAAGTAAACGGATAACTGTGGAGACAAAATCCTGTGGAAGACATTTAAAAATTTTTTTTGAGAGAACATAACAAAATACGGCAGTCTCAATTCTCAGAGTGAACAGACTATAATAATCAAGCAGATGGCAGAAAGTAAAATAATATCAACTACTGTTTTCGCATTCTCAATTTGTGCTAGATCCCATAACTAAATTTTAATACTATCTCATTTAAATCTGAAAATTAGTCAGAAAAAGTTGACAATATTGTCCCCGCTTTAAAGAGAAAAAATTAGTATTGAAAAGTTAAGGACTTTACCCAAATTCAGAGTTGGATAAAATCCAGGCCACCTGAATGACAAAGCCTGCCTGTTAACTACTTAATCACACAACTGGAAATGTGGCAGCAAATAACACAACTGTCAGTCACAACTGCATGTAGATATAAATCTCCAAGAAGAGCTGCATAAAGAGAGATCATATCTCTAGTCTACACATCCGAGGGCTTAACAGACATAAAATAAAGATAATACTCAATGCATGACACAAAGAAACGTATACTCATATAACACTCTTTAATTAAAGGTATAACTCAACACAAAGGACTAAGTATTGACAAGGAATAGTGCTACTTTCCCTTTTAAAAGACAGACTATAAATAATTTCTATAAATATGCAAACAGAACACAGACACACACGCACATACACGGTTAATGAATGTAAGTAGTCAGAAATATAGAATCATAATATCAGCAAGATGGCTACAGAGAACAGGAATATATAAGTTCCCAAGAGAGCTTAAGAGGTGCCAGCACCTAACAGTAACACTGTGTGTCCAAGACAGATTTAAGAAGCTCAATTTTTTTTTTTTTTTTTTTTTTTTTTTGGCCACACTCCAATCCTTTTCTATTTGGTGCTATGTTTCCAGGTAGGAATAATTTACATAGTCATGTATATGCCATGTAAATTCTCTGCTACTTAAGGATAAAAACATATCTAAGCATCAGTCTCACCTAGTTCCCGAACCGAATTATCAAAGCCAAAGTATTTATCTCAGGTAAAAAACAAATCAATGCAGTCATCCTTGAGTAGATCTGTTTTCTACCTTTGCAGCAACTAGACAGTAGAAAATCCATCCCCAGAGTCCATTCCTGATTCTAATTTATACTCTGTGGTCTAAGGACCACAATCACAAGTCTGTTTCCCCTGTCAACACAACCCCCAACATATACATACATAATTCCAAAGCCATTCAAATTTCCAGCAATTATAGACTGAAAAACTCTTCCAGATTATAAGAGATTAAAAAGACATGATAACTGACTGCAATTCAAGATCTGGAAGTTCTGTAAGGTCTGTAGATTAGCTAACAACACTGAATCAATGTTAATTTCCTGATTTTGAAATTTCACGGCTTGTTTCAAGGAAACATTCAGTGAAGTAATTAGAATTAGAAAAGCATCATGCCCACAAACTTCTCAAGTGGGTCAGAAAACACACACACACTCACACATCCATGCACACACAGTGAAAGAGATAAAGACAGAGAAAGATAAATTATAAAGTAAACATAGTAAAATGTTAACATTTGGTGAATGTAGGGAAAGGATCTATTGCAATCATTTACACTGTATGTCCAAAATTAAACTCAGTGCCTGAGGATCAATATACTAGCCAAACTCAGAAGTCTCAGTACTATCCTTGACCCTTCTTCTTTCCCTTCTCTCATGCCCAATTAACCCCAAGCTCTGTGAAAATGATACCCCCATTATGGCTGTCTTATTTCTATGCACCATTATATCTTTCCTGAATTACTACAACAGGCTTTATTTAATTTTCCTTTATTCCATCTACTCTATAAATTTTTTTTTTTTTTTTTTTTTTTTTTTGAGACGGAGTCTCGCTGTGTCACCCAGGCTGGAGTGCAGTGGCGCGATCTCGGCTCACTGCAAGCTCCGCCTCCCGGGTTCACGCCATTCTCCTGCCTCAGCCTCCAAGTAGCTGGGACTACAGGCGCCCGCCACCACGCCCGGCTAGTTTTTTTTTTTGTATTTTTAGTAGAGACGGGGTTTCACCATGTTAGCCAGGATGGTCTCGATCTCCTGACCTCGTGATCCACCCGCCTCGGCCTCCCAAAGTGCTGGGATTACAGGCTTGAGCCACCGCGCCCGGCCTACTCTATAAATTTTAGCCACAGTGGACCCTCTATAAGAGCAAATGTAACTCACCTATAAAATATTCTCAATAGTTACACAACCATTAAAAAGAAGCTAAAACTCATTATAACATATGAGGTTCTTCATGGTCTGGCTTTTCGTTATCTTTCCAAAATCATGTATCATACCATCAACTCCACTGAATACCCTCAACATTCACAATGAGGAAGTAAAAAAAAAGGAAGATGAGAACATTGAACAAAGGAAAGCGGCAAAGGGAATCTCAGGATTATTCCAAGGTGACAGCCTTCACCAGACAGAAGGCAGCCTATCTGTACAGAAGCTGGTCCAAGGCCCCCAGAGACAACTCAGGAGAAGAAACTGACAGACTATCTGAAGCACCTGAATATAATCTGAAACACAAAGTGATGTAAACAAAGAAAGGTTCACTAGATATTGATCTACACAAAATTAACAGACCGAGTACATATGCATGTTGGAGCCTGTCTCATGTCCTACTTCAAAATAAACACCAAATAAATCTAAGATTTAAAACACAAACACAAAATGATTCAAAGATCTAGAAGAGGCCATGGGAGGTAGGCATACAAACATATATACATACATACATACATATTTCAATCTCAGACTGGGGAAAATGTTAGTAAATAATTTATTAGAAAGAACAAAATAAGTGTGAGAAATGTAAATATAAAAAATGTTAAATGCCACATAGAAATGAAACGCTATAAAGAAAAAATCCACATGAATTAGAGAAAATATTTGCAGCACTTTTTTTAATAAAGGTGATTTTCTTGATATAAAAATATCAATAACTAAGAAAAGAACTAAAGGACTAAGAAAGTAAGAGTACTAGAAACAACTGAAACCTCTGATCTCTTCCATGTGGAATATCACATCAACCAAGGATAATTTAAGGTATTTTAAAAATACAGAATATAGGAGGCAAGTTTCATATAAAGCTATCCATATATACCTATTTCATATACAGACAACAAAAATTGAAAATAAAAAACATTTCAGCTGATAAAAACTCTTTTTTTTTTTTTTTTTGGAGACAGAGTCTCGCTCTGTTGCCCAGGTTGGAGTGCAGTGGCACAATCTTGGCTCACTGCAACCTCCACTTGCAGGGTTCAAGCAATTCTCCTGCCTCAGCCTCCCAAGTGGCTGGGACTACAGACGCGTGCCACCATGCCCGGTTAATTTTTTGTATTTTTAGTAGAGAAGGATTTTCACCGTGTTAGCCAGGATGGTCTCGATCTCCTGACCACATGATCTGCCTGCCTTGGCCTCCCAAAGTGCTGGATTACAGGCGTGAGCCACCGTGTCCAGCCAAAACTCTCTGATTTTGCCTGCTATGGTCTGAATGTTTTTTCCTGCTCCCATTCATATATTAAACTTAATCCCCAATGTAACAGTGTTAAGACGTGGAGCCTTTGGGAGGTAGTTAGGTCATAAGGACTACACCCTCATGAATGAGGTTAGTACCTTTATAAAAGAGACCTGAGTGAGTTTATTTACCCCTTCCAAAATGTAAGGAAACAAAGAAGACACTATCCATGACAAACGGCCCACACTAGACACCAAATCTGCTAGTGCCTTGATCTTGGACTCCCCAGCCTCCAGAATGGTGAGCAATACATTTCCATTATTTATAAATTACTCGGTCTAAGGTACCTTGTTACAGCAGCCCAAACATACTAAGATACCACTCAACCAAAACAAAATAAAATTGAGGGAGAGGTAAACTGTCCTGTAACAGCTCAATTTGAAGGAACTATCATTAAATAAGCATTTATAGACATCAAAAAGGTCCAAGTCACTTTGTTATACAAGGAGGCATAGACATTATACCTTAGGAACACAGATGCAAAAACTCCTCAACAAAATATAAGCATGTTGATCCAGTATATATTAAAAGAATAAAACATGATGACCAAGAGAGGTTTATGCCAGGAATCCAAAGCTGATTCAACATTTGAAAAACAAGACCTTTAGATTTCAATGAAAGAAATATTTGCAGATGACATGATTACCTATGTAGAAAATCCCAAGGAATTTACAAAAAAAGCTTCTATAACTTATAAGTGAGTTTAGCAAGATCTGGTATATTTCAATATACCAATAATGAACAACTGGAATATAAATCCTTTTTAAAGTACCACTTTTCAATAGCTCCAACCATAACAACAACAAAGAAATATTGCTTTCACCCTAACAAAACATCTACAGAATCTGTACATTAAAAATTCTAAAATCGTGATGAAAGAAAACTTTTCAAACCTATAAATAATGAAAAGACATTCCATGTTCATGTAGTAAGACTTAAGATAGTCGTCAATTCTCCCCAAATTTACCTATAGACTTAACGCAATTTCAGTCAAAATCCCAACAGGGTATTTTGTGGATATAAACTGAGTTTAAAATTTCTATGGAAAAGTAAATAAAAACTAGAATATGCAAAACAATTTTGGGAGGATATGCAAGAATCGTACAATAATTTTAAGACATACAAAAAACTATGGTAATCAAAACAACGTAGTATTAATAAAATGATAGACATATAGAACAAGGAAACAAACTAGAGTTTAGAAATAGAGTCCATCAGTTTACGATAAAGGTGCAAAGGCCACATTGGAAAAAGGCTAATCATATGACCAAATGATGCTGGAATAACTGAACATCCACAAGCAAAAACGTTAACTTAAACTCATTCCTCACTCCACATGCAGAAATTAACCCAAAATGTATTATACAACTGAATGTAAGTCAACTTCATCAAAACGAAAATTTCTCCCGTGAAGGACACTGTAAGAAAACACACGTCACATACTCAGAGAAAATATTTGTACCCAGAATATATAAAGAACTCTCCAAACTCAAAATTAAGAAAAAAAAAAAAAAAATGTTGGGGGGCGGAGCAAGATGGCCAAATAGGAACAGCTCCAGTCTCCAACTCCCAGCGCGAGCCACACAGAAGACCTGTGATTTCTGCATTTTCAACTGAGGTACTGGGTTCATCTCACTGGGGAGTGCCAGACGATCAGTGCTGGTCAGCTGCTGCAGCCCGACCAGCGAGAGCTGAAGCAGGGCGAGGCACTGCCTCACCTGGAAAGCGCAAGGGGGAAGGGAATCCCTTTTCCTAGCCAGGGGAACTGAGACACACAACACCTGGAAAATCGGGTAACTCCCACCCCAATACTGCGCTTTAGGCAAACCGGCACACCAGGAGATCATATCCCTCACCTGGCCGGGAGGGTCCCACACCCACGGAGCCTCCCTCATTGCTAGCACAGCAGTCTGTGATCTACCGGCAAGGCAGCAGGGAGGCTGGGGGAGGGGCGCCCGCCATTGCTGAGACTTAAGTAGGTAAACAAAGCTGCTGGGAAGCTCGAACTGGATGGAGCTCACAGCAGCTCAAGGAAACCTGCCTGTCTCTGTAGACTCCACCTCTGGGGACAGGGCACTGTAAACAATAACAAACGCAGCAGCTCTGCAGACGCAAACGACTCTGTCTGACAGTTTTGAAAAGAGCAGTGGATCTCCCAACATGGAGGTTGAGATCTGAGAAGGGACAGACTCCCTGCTCAAGTGGGTCCCTGACCCCTGAGTAGCCTAACTGGGAGACATCCCCCACTAGGGGCAGTCTGACACCCCACACCTCACAGGGTGGAGTACACCCCTGAGAGGAAGCTTCCAAAGCAAGAATCAGACAGGTACACTCGCTGTTCAGAAATATACTATCTTCTGCAGCCTCTGCTGCTGATACCCAGGCAAACAGGGTCTGGAGTGGACCTCAAGAAATCTCCTACAGCTACAACCTACAGCTGAGGATCCTGACTGTTAGAAGGAAAGCTATCAAACAGGAAGGACACCTACACCAAAACCCCATCAGTACATCACCATCATCAAAGACCAGAGGCAGATAAAACCACAAAGATGGGGAAAAAGCAGGGCAGAAAAGCTGGAAATTCAAAAAATAAGAGCGCATCTCCCCCGGCAAAGGAGCGCAGCTCATCGCCAGCAACGGATCAAAGCTGGACGGAGAATGACTTCGACGAGATGAGAGAAGAAGGCTTCAGTCCATCAAATTTCTCAGAGCTAAAGGAGGAATTACGTACCCAGCGCAAAGAAACTAAAAATCTTGAAAAAAATGTGGAAGAATTGATGGCTAGAGTAATTAATGCAGAGAAGCTCACAAACGAAATGAAAGAGACGAAAACCATGACACGAGAAATACGTGACAAATGCACAAGCTTCAGTAACCGACTCGATCAACTGGAAGAAAGAATGTCAGCGATTGAGGATCAAATGAATGAAATGAAGCGAGAAGAGAAACCAAAAGAAAAAAGAAGAAAAAGAAATGAACAAAGCCTGCAAGAAGTATGGGATTATGTAAAAAGACCAAATCTACGTCTGATTGGGGTGCCTGAAAGTGAGGGGGAAAATGGAACCAAGTTGGAAAACACTCTTCAGGATATCATCCAGGAGAACTTCCCCAACCTAGTAGGGCAGGCCAACATTCAGATCCAGGAAATACAGAGAACACCACAAAGATACTCCTCGAGAAGAGCAACTCCAAGACACATAATTGCCAGATTCACCAAAGTTGAAATGAAGGAAAAAATCTTAAGGGCAGCCAGAGAGAAAGGTCGGGTTACCCACAAAGGGAAGCCCATCAGACTAACAGCAGATCTCTCGGCAGAAACTCTTCAAGCCAGAAGAGAGTGGGGGCCAATATTCAACATTCTTAAAGAAAAGAATTTTAAACCCAGAATTTTATATCCAGCCAAACTAAGTTTCATAAGTGAAGGAGAAATAAAATCCTTTACAGATAAGCAAATGCTTAGAGATTTTGTCACCACTAGGCCTGCCTTACAAGAGACCCTGAAGGAAGCACTAAACATGGAAAGGAACAACCGGTACCAGCCATTGCAAAAACATGCCAAAATGTAAAGACCATCAAGGCTAGGAAGAAACTGCATCAACTAACGAGCAAAATAACCAGTTAATATCATAATGGCAGGATCAAGTTCACACATAACAATCTTAACCTTAAATGTAAATGGACTAAATGCTCCAATTAAAAGACACAGACTGGCAAACTGGATAAAGAGTCAAGACCCATCAGTCTGCTGTATTCAGGAGACCCATCTCACACGCAGAGACATACATAGGCTCAAAATAAAGGGATGGAGGAAGATTTACCAAGCAAATGGAGAACACAAAAAAGCGGGGGTTGCAATACTAGTCTCTGATAAAACAGACTTTAAACCATCAAAGATCAAAAGAGACAAAGAAGGCCATTACATAATGGTAAAGGGATCAATTCAACAGGAAGAGCTAACTATCCTAAATATATATGCACCCAATACAGGAGCACCCAGATTCATAAAGCAAGTCCTTAGAGACTTACAAAGAGACTTAGACTCCCATACAATAATAATGGGAGACTTCAACACTCCACTGTCAACATTAGACAGATCAATGAGACAGAAAGTTAACAAGGATATCCAGGAATTGAACTCATCTCTGCAGCAAGCAGACCTAATAGACATCTATAGAACTCTCCACCCCAAATCAACAGAATATACATTCTTCTCAGCACCACATCGTACTTACTCCAAAATTGACCACGTAATTGGAAGTAAAGCACTCCTCAGCAAATGTACAAGAACAGAAATTATAACAAACTGTCTCTCAGACCACAGTGCAATCAAATTAGAACTCAGGACTAAGAAACTCAATCAAAACCGCTCAACTACATGGAAACTGAACAACCTGCTCCTGAATGACTACTGGGTACATAACGAAATGAAGGCAGAAATAAAGATGTTCTTTGAAACCAATGAGAACAAAGATACAACATACCAGAATCTCTGGGACACATTTAAAGCAGTGTGTAGAGGGAAATTTATAGCACTAAATGCCCACAAGAGAAAGCAGGAAAGATCTAAAATTGACACTCTAACATCGCAATTAAAAGAACTAGAGAAGCAAGAGCAAACACATTCGAAAGCTAGCAGAAGGCAAGAAATAACTAAGATCAGAGCAGAACTGAAGGAGATAGAGACACAAAAAACCCTCCAAAAAATCAATGAATCCAGGAGTTGGTTTTTTGAAAAGATCAACAAAATTGACAGACCACTAGCAAGACTAATAAAGAAGAAAAGAGAGAAGAATCAAATCGACGCAATTAAAAATGATAAAGGGGATATCACCACCGACCCCACAGAAATACAAACTACCATCAGAGAATACTATAAACACCTCTACGCAAATAAACTGGAAAATCTAGAAGAAATGGATAATTTCCTGGACACTTACACTCTTCCAAGACTAAACCAGGAAGAAGTTGAATCCCTGAATAGACCAATAGTAGGCTCTGAAATTGAGGCAATAATTAATAGCCTACCAACCAAAAAAAGTCCAGGACCAGATGGATTCACAGCTGAATTCTACCAGAGGTACAAGGAGGAGCTGGTACCATTCCCTCTGAAACTATTCCAATCAATAGAAAAAGAGGGAATCCTCCCTAACTCATTTTATGAGGCCAACATCATCCTGATACCAAAGCCTGGCAGAGACACAACAAAAAAAGAGAATTTTAGACCAATATCCCTGATGAACATCGATGCAAAAATCCTCAATAAAATACTGGCAAACCGGATTCAGCAGCACATCAAAAAGCTTATCCACCATGATCAAGTGGGCTTCATCCCTGGGATGCAAGGCTGGTTCAACATTCGCAAATCAATAAACATAATCCAGCATATAAACAGAACCAAAGACAAGAACCACATCATTATCTCAATAGATGCAGAAAAGGCTTTTGACAAAATTCAACAGCCCTTCATGCTAAAAACGCTCAATAAATTCGGTATTGATGGAACGTACCTCAAAATCATAAGAGCTATTTATGACAAACCCACAGCCAATATCATACTGAATGGGCAAAAACTGGAAAAATTCCCTTTGAAAACTGGCACAAGACAGGGATGCCCTCTCTCACCACTCCTATTCAACATAGTGTTGGAAGTTCTGGCTAGGGCAATCAGGCAAGAGAAAGAAATCAAGGGGATTCAGTTAGGAAAAGAAGAAGTCAAATTGTCCCTGTTTGCAGACGACATGATTGTATATTTAGAAAACCCCATTGTCTCAGCCCAAAATCTCCTTAAGCTGATCAACAACTTCAGCAAAGTCTCAGGATACAAAATTAATGTGCAAAAATCACAAGCATTCTTATACACCAGTGACAGTCAAACAGAGAGCCAAATCAGGAATGAACTTCCATTCACAATTGCTTCAAAGAGAATAAAATACCTAGGAATCCAACTTACAAGGGATGTAAAGGACCTCTTCAAGGAGAACTACAAACCACTGCTCAGTGAAATCAAAGAGGACACAAACAAATGGAAGAACATACCATGCTCATGGATAGGAAGAATCAATATCGTGAAAATGGCCATACTGCCCAAGGTAATTCATAGATTCAATGCCATCCCCATCAAGCTACCAATGAGCTTCTTCACAGAATTGGAAAAAACTGCTTTAAAGTTCATATGGAACCAAAAAAGAGCCCGCATCTCCAAGACAATCCTAAGTCAAAAGAACAAAGCTGGAGGCATCACGCTACCTGACTTCAAACTATACTACAAGGCTACAGTAACCAAAACAGCATGGTACTGGTACCAAAACAGAGATATAGACCAATGGAACAGAACAGAGTCCTCAGAAATAATACCACACATCTACAGCCATCTGATCTTTGACAAACCTGAGAGAAACAAGAAATGGGGAAAGGATTCCCCATTTAATAAATGGTGCTGGGAAAATTGGCTAGCCATAAGTAGAAAGCTGAAACTGGATCCTTTCCTTACTCCTTATACGAAAATTAATTCAAGATGGATTACAGACTTAAATGTTAGACCTAATACCATAAAAATCCTAGAGGAAAACCTAGGTAGTACCATTCAGGACATAGGCATGGGCAAAGACTTCATGTCTAAAACACCAAAAGCAACGGCAGCAAAAGCCAAAATTGACAAATGGGATCTCATTAAACTAAAGAGCTTCTGCACAGCAAAAGAAACTACCATCAGAGTGAACAGGCAACCTACAGAATGGGAGAACATTTTTGCAATCTACTCATCTGACAAAGGGCTAATATCCAGAACCTACAAAGAACTCAAACAAATTTACAAGAAAAAAACAAACAACCCCATCCAAAAGTGGGCAAAGGATATGAACAGACATTTCTCAAAAGAAGACATTCATACAGCCAACAGACACATGAAAAAATGCTCATCATCACTGGCCATCAGAGAAATGCAAATCAAAACCACAATGAGATACCATCTCACACCAGTTAGAATGGCGATCATTCAAAAGTCAGGAAACAACAGGTGCTGGAGAGGATGTGGAGAAATAGGAACACTTTTACACTGTTGGTGGGATTGTAAACTAGTTCAACCATTATGGAAAACAGTATGGTGATTCCTCAAGGATCTAGAACTAGATGTACCATATGACCCAGCCATCCCATTACTAGGTATATACCCAAAGGATTATAAATTATGCTGCTATAGAGACACATGCACACGTATGTTTATTGCAGCACTATTCACAATAGCAAAGACTTGGAATCAACCCAAATGTCCATCAGTGACAGATTGGATTAAGAAAATGTGGCACATATACACCATGGAATACTATGCAGCCATAAAAAAAAAAAAAAAAAAAAAAAAAAAAGATGAGTTTGTGTCCTTTGTAGGGACATGGATGCAGCTGGAAACCATCATTCTCAGCAAACTATCACAAGAACAGAAAACCAAACACCGCATGTTCTCACTCATAGGCGGGAACTGAACAATGAGATCACTTGGACTCGGGAAGGGGAACATCACACACCGGGGCCTATCATGGGGAGGGGGGAGGGGGGAGGGATTGCATTGGGAGTTATACCTGATGTAAATGACGAGTTAATGGGTGCAGCACACCAACATGGCACAAGTATGCATATGTAGCAAACCTGCACGTTGTGCACATGTACCCTACAACTTGAAGTTTAATAATAATAAATTTAAAAAAAAAAAAAACTGCTTAAAATAAAATTTTTCCTACAGCAAAAAAAAAAAAAATGTTAATGAACAAAATATTTAAACAGACGTTTCACCAAAGAAAATATGTATCTGTCGAATAGATGCAAGGATGCTCAATATCATAATCATTACAGTAGTGTAAATTAAAATCATACTGAGATATAACAATGAACTTATTAGAATGACTAACATGAAAAATGGTGAGTATGTAGAGCAACTGAAGTTTTTCATACATTGCCAGTGGGAATGCAGAAATGGTACAGGAATCCTGGAAAACAGTTTGGCAGTTTCATTAAAATGTTCAATATATACCTATCATATATGCCCCAACCATCCTACTTCTAAGTATTCTAATGAAATAAAAACCTAAGTTCACAGAAAACCTTGTACAAAAAAATTGATAGCAATATTTAGTTATAATACAGATTGAGTATCCCAAATCCAAAAATCTGAAATCTGTAATGCTCCCAAATCCAAAACTTTTTGAGTACTGATAAAATGCAAGTGGAAAATTCCACACATAAGTACTTAACACAAACTTTGTTTCATGCACTGAAAATATTTAAAATGTTGTATGAAATTACCTTGGCCTTATTTTACACAAGGTGTGTATGAAACACAAATAAATTTTGTGCTTAGACTGGGGTCCCATCCCCAAGATACCTCATTATGTACATACAAATATTACAAGACCCAAAAACACTGAAATCTGAAACACTTCTGGTCTCAAGCATTTTGGATAAGGGATATTTAACCTGCAGTCAAAAACCGAAAACAGTTCACATGTCCTTCGGTGTGTACATGAATAAATAAACTGTGGTACATCCACATAATGAAACAGTACTCAGCAGTAATGAACTACTGATACATGCAGTGACAGGGATGAATCTCAACTGCACTGTATTAACTGAAAGAAACCAGCTGCAAAGATTATATGCAGTGTGATTCAATTTATATGACATTCTGGAAAAGATAAAGCTATAGGGGCAGGGAAGACATCAGTGATTGCCAGGGACTGGGCTGGAGGGTGGTTTGCCTAAGAAAAACGCAGCACAAGGTCATTCTTTGGGAAACTGGAATTGTTCTGCATCTTTCTGGTGGTGGTAACAAGGGTCTATGCGTATATTAAACCTCATAGAACTGAGTCCCCACAAAGGTAAATTTCATTAAAAGTAAATTTCATTACACATAAATTTTAATATTAAAAAATGATATATATTATACATAAAATATAAACTGTTATTTATAAGTTATATATTATGGTACATATATTTATATATTATAGTACGTATATGTATATATTATAGGTATATACATATATTGGATTTATTATACATATAATATATGTATATATTATATATTACATACCATTCACAATGTATAACAGCAATAATTATAGTAATGAGTGTTATGCCTTAAATAGTATAGCAACCACTTTTGTAAAGTGAAAACTACACAGGATATAAGAAGCAATAAAATATTTTATCATACTACTGTCAGTCTGAGACTCAAAAGAACAAAAATAAGTGAGGATATAGAAGACCTAAATAACATAAACAATAGGTTAGATATTATGGGTAGATATCAAATTTTATATTCAAATAATGGAACACATATATTTTTCTTAACATAAAATGATCCTTTAATTGATCATACAACAGATCATGAAAAAATATTAATATACTCCAAAAAGTAAAAATAATTTTTATGATTACAGTGCAATAAAACTAGAAATTAGGCTGGCATAGTGGCTTACATCTGTAATCCCAGCACTTTTGGAGACTGAGGCAGGAGAACTGCTTGAGCTCAGGAGTTCTAGACCAGCCTGCACAACATAGCAAGACCTCTTCTCTACTTAAAAATAATAATAGTAATAATTAGCCAGGCATGATGGCACATGCCTGTAGTCCTAGCTACTTAGAAGGCTGAGGTGGGTGGATCGCTTCAACCCAGGAGATCAAGGCTACAGTGAGCTATGATCACATCACTGCACTCCAGCCTGGACAACAGAGTTAGACCTTGTCTCAGGGAAACAAACAAACAAACAAACAAAACTAGAAATTAATTAAAACATAAATAATCCAAAAGGCCCTTCTACCTGCAAATTTTTTTAACTCTCTGTTAAACAAACCTTAAGAGAAAATACAAACCAAAATTGCAGAACTTAAAAATACTAGGTCTTATTCATTCTAGCTAACTATATTTTTGGGCCCATTAACCACCCCCACTCTCCCTTCCACTACTCTTCTCAGCTCCTCATAACCATCATTTTATTCTTTATTTCCATGAGTTCAACTGTTTTAATTTTTAGCACTATCTACCCCCAAGAATTTAAAATGGTTTTTTAATTTTAAAAAATAATTAAATAAATAAAATAAAAAGCTAACAGTAAAAACACTATTGTATTAGCCTGTTCTCACACTGCTATTAAGATACTACCTGAGACTGCGTAATACATAAAGGAAAGAGGTTTGATTAACCCACAGTTCCACATGGTTGGGAAGGCCTCAGGAAACTTACAGTGATGATAGAAGTTGAAGGAGAAGCAAAGCATGTGTTACATGGTGACAGAAGAGAGAGCAAGAGAGCCAGGAAGTGTCGCATTTTTTTTTTTTTTTGAGACAGAGTCTCGCTCTGTCGCCCAGGTTGGAGTGCAGTGGCATGATATTGGCTCACTGCAAGCTCCGCCTCCCAAGTTCACGCCATTCTCCTGCATCAGCCTCCAGAGGAGCTGGGACTACAGGCACCCGCCATCACATCTGGCAAACTTTTTTTTTGTATTTTTAGTAGAAACGGGGTTTCACCGTGTTAGCCAGGATGGTCTCAATCTGCTGACCTTGTGATCCACCCGCCTCGGCCTCACAAAGTGCTGGGATTACAGGCATGAGCCACTGTGCCTGTCCAGAAGTGCCGCACTTTAAAACCATCAGCTCTGGTGAGAACTCACTCACTATCACAAGAATGGCCTAGGGGTGCCCGCCCCCATGATCCAATCACCTCCCACCACACCACCAGGTCCTTCCCTCCACACGTGGGGATTACAATTCAAGATGAGATTTAGGTGGGGACACAGAGCCAAATCCTATCAACTATATATGGGATAGGATAAAAGCAGAAATCAAAAAATATATAACCCATAATTATATAAAATAAAAGAATATAAATACCTATAATGAATAAAAATACCTGAATTAAATCTCCAACATAAAAAGCTAAAACATGAACAACAAAGTACACCAAAATGAAGCAAGAAAGGTGTGAGCAGAAATCAATGAGGTGGGAAAAAACATTTTTAAGGAAAATGATAAATCAAAATCCTGGCTCTTTGAAAAATATAAACAAAATAGATAACTTACTAGCTAAAATAATCAAGAAAACGGGGGAGATAGCAAAGATATACAAGAAAAGAAATGAAAAGAGCGAATTTATCATTGCCGGCTTCCATATAATGGAGTGAATGCTGTGTACGTTAGCTATAGTAGTAGTTGGTATTTATTGTCATATAACATTCCATTGTGTAAATATAGAAACATTTACATATCCATTCTACTCCTGGACATTTGGGTTGTTTAGAGTTCGGGTCTATTATGAGCAAAGTTGGTGGACATTTTTGTAATGTCTTTTTGTGAACATGTGCATTCACTTCTCTTGGGTATACACCTGCCAGGAGGATTGCTCCAATAAGAGGTAGGCATCTATCTAGCTTTATTAGAGACTGTCAAATGGCTTTCCAAAGTGGTTGTACCAATTTACTGTCCACCAATATATGAAAGTTGCAGTTGTTTCACAGCCTCACCAACCTTTATTATTGTCTGCCTTTTTCATTTTATTTAAATGTTTAATTCTTAGCTTAGAGCAAATATTAATAAATACACATGGCAGTCAATTCAGAAGAAACTTTCTAAAAGTCTACTGTTACTCACTGGAAAGGTACCCAAAGTTCTGTGCTACCCAAAGGATAATACATTTCTTATTCTAATCCATGAGGAATTTTCAAAGTATTCATGGCAAAGAAGGAAACCTATTTAAATCTCCCTGACAAGAAGCAAAACAGAAGACTTTGGTATAAACAATAATAAACCGAGAAAATGAAAAAGTGTATAAATTTAAAGAAAATAGGATCTTACAAGTGATTTAGCTATGTTTTTAAAATGTTTGTGTATATTTAAATGCATTGTATTAAACTTTATATTAAAACAAACATTTTCTTAAACACAGATTTAGCACTTATGAATTCAAGTCCAGAAACATGGTAAAAATACAACTGATGCTTTTTCTTTTTGAGATGCCTAGTAAAGTAACTAGATAACCATAAAGATTGAAGACTCCATAGTTTCTACTATAATTACAGTTTAACTTTGGAAATCTCATTGGTAAACAGCAACAAAAATACAAACCATACCAAAAAAAAAAGTAGATTAGGCATGGTGGTTCACACCTGTAATCCAAGCACTTTGGGAGGCCAAAGCAGGAGGATTGTTCAAGACTATCCTGGGCAACACAACAAAACCCTGTCTCTACAAAGAAAACAAAAAACTTAAAAGAGAAATGTAGGACTTAGACAAAGAAAACTACCGATTTTTACTGAGTGATAATAGGGCATTTGAATAAATGGAGTGGCAGTATAATATGCTGGCAAATAATTTGAGCTTTGGAGTCAGGAAGACCTGACTTCAAATGCCACATTTGTTAACAAAATAACCACTATGGTTTAGTTTCTTCAACTTTAAAATAAAGTGGAGAGAATTACAATAACATTTCTCATAGTCGTGATGTAATGACTTAGGCTTTTGTCCAAATACATAATAAAAATATCATAAAGCATAAATCTGCAAGAAGTATTCATTTATGAAAACTGTTGTGGAAAAGACAACACAAAGAGGAAAACAAACAAAAGTATATTTAAGACTCTAGAAAAGATAAAGGACAGACTATTCATTAAATGATATCCTTCCTTTATTTCTTATACTAGAAAGACTCCAAATTAAAAATTTGAGTAAGGAGTGGAGGAAGCAATCTTATAATACTACACATCTTTCAAAATGAATATATTACCTTGGAAAATGTATTGCAAAGAATCACTATCTTTATTATAAATAACATTTATCAATTAAAAAGTATGTATGAACACTCGAGTAAAACAACAAAATGATACGAACAAGAAACAACTGATAAAAGGACTCTACCACCAATAAGCAAATTAAAACATGGTTGTCATCACTAGTAGTCAAAGACATACAAAATTTATAAGAATAAGAATCCATTTAAGCCGGGTGCAGTGGCTCATGCCTGTAATCCCAGCACTTTGGGAGGCTGAGGCGGGTGGATCACAAGGTCAGGAGTCCAAGACCAGCCTGGCCAAGATGGTGAAACCCCATCTCTACTAGAAATACAAAAATTAGCTGGGTGTGGTCGCAGGAGCCTGTAATCCCAGCTATTCAACAGGCTGAGGCAGAGAATTGCTTGAACCCGGGAGGCAGAGGATGCAGTGAGCTGAAATCACACCACTGCACTCCAGCCTGGGCATCAGAAAGAGACTCCGTCTCAAAAAAAAAAAAAAAAGAATCCTTTTAAAAATATGAAAGTGTGATGAAGGAAGGAAAAATATCTACTACTATATGCTTACTCTGAGTCAGGCACTGTGGTAGGTGATTTAAACATATTATTTCAATTACTCCTTTAAGGAAGACATTATTGGATTTATGTTATAGATGAGGAAACAGAAGCCTCAGGAAACCAAAACATTTTTGACACCTTCCCCTCCTGGGGAGTCTTTTACCTTATACCAATCCCACAACTAGCAAGGCTTCTTCTAGGAAAAAGCACAACCAGATTACACAGGTATCCACAGAATATGACTAAGTAAAAATGTGAGTTTATGCATTGATAAAAGACAGGGGAGGAAAATATCGATGATGTCAAAGCTGGTTAGGCTTTTGTTGTTTTCTCTTTACATTTTCTTAATCTTAATGGTGTTTTAAGAGCTCGTTTGGAGGTTTTAGCAAGGGAGCACAGCTACCTGTACACCCTTGACCAAAGTATGGTGCTCCTCAATCAAGGAAGGATCTGATCAATCACAGGGCTTTGGCTGGAACACACATGGAGCCATGAGGGAGGAAGGGGACACCTGCCTGGCCAGTCAGATCAGCTGAATGAACCCTGGTGATCAATGAGGCAACAGATGTCACAGCCAGATTGCCCTCACATCCCTTACTGGTGTTTTGAAAATTGAAAGAACTACTGGAAGCTTTTGTATAGGTCCAAGCTAAGATGTAAACACAGTGTGCTTGGCTAACTGTGAAATATGTTCATTTCCATATTTACGTTGTTTCAATGGTTTAAAAAAAGGATTTGTCATCATACACACATTATTTTCTTATACTCATTAGCATGTGGATATCGATATTATTAATACTGTAAATTATTGTTTAGTGAATGATTTAAAGATATACTTTTTGTCTGGATAAGTAAAATACAGTTGTTTAAAAAGTTGAAGCATGTTAATTTTCTTCACAAAAATGTATTCATGTAAGTTATAAAAACTCTGCAAAATATAGAAAATTAGAGACAAAAGAAAAATCATCCATTTCTTACATGATCCAGAGACAGACACTGAATTTAACTGAATTTGATTTTTATTACATATTAAAATACTTTTTGCTTTTTTAATTAAAAACTCTACAATGTTTATAAAAATAGCCATCTGCTCCCCACACTTCTACTTTCCAATTTTTGTTCACCAAGTGTAATTAATCTGAATTTAGCTATTTCTCTTTTCTACTTATACCTCTGTTTCTTTCCTGCTCCTTGCCTCTCAAATATACATTTCTCCTCTCTCAGTTATCCAACAGTTATATTACAAGTCAATATGTATATTCCATATGTATGACTGTGCAAATAATATTCATAATTGAGCCATGCAAAAAAAAAGAATTCACTTTATTGCAAAGTAGACTAGCAAAGATAAAAATGGATAGCAGTCAGTGTTGGAATGGTCATAGGTAAACAGATAAATCTTACAAACGGCTAGTAGGAAAGTGAGATGTTGTTTCTCAAAAGCCTTAAAAATGTCATTTTCTTATGATACACCTGTCACGTCTCAAGAAACTTATCTCAAAGTGATGAACAAATGAGCTTATGTACAAGAATACTCACAGTAGCACTGTTTATTGCCGGAGTCCCCAACCCCCAGGCCACAGACCAATACTGGTCTGTGGCCTGTTAGGAATCCGGCTGCACAGCAGAAGGTGAGCAGTGGGCAAGCTAGTATTACCACTTGAGCTCCACCTCCTGTCAGAGCAGTGGAGCCATCAGATTCTCATAGGAGCATGAACCCTATTGTGAATTGCACATGCGAGGGATCTAGGTAGCACACTCCTTATGAGAATGTAATGCCTGATGATCTTCTGAGTTGGAACAGTTTCATCCCAAAACCACTTCCCCAGCTCTGGTCTGCTGGAAAAAAATTGCCTTTCACGAAATTGGTCCCTGGTGCCAAAAAAGGGTGGAGACCACTGGTTTATAAGACAAACATGAAACTATTTTAACATCTAAAAACAAGAGATTTGTTAGGTAAATCATGATTGTAGTAAATACTCCATCTATACAATATCTGGACTAACCTGCTTCTTTCATGACAAACACTAACGAAGTACATGGGGAAAGGAAAAGTGGTAGAAGTGATGCTACATTACCTCCAAGGCTAGGTCTGACATGGTCATGTAGATTCTACCTGGTACTCTTGAAACACTCACTCTTGGAACTCAGCCACCATGCTGTGAGGAAGCCCAAGCAGCCTGTAGAGGCCCACATACAGTGCAACTGAGGCTCCCAACCTACAGCCTCAGCTGAGTTCTCAGCAAACAGCTTGTACCAACTTGCCAGTCACATGAATGCACCATCTGGAAAGGATATTCTCCAGTCCCACCCCAGCTAACACAGCCTTGCTCAAATTACAGAATTTGTGAGCAAAATAACCTATTGTCCTTGTCTAAATCATAACATTTTGGGTGGTTTGTTACACAGCAATAGAAAAATAAAATATAACTTAAGTATACAAAGAAAGAAAAAAAGTTTCCAGGCACAAAAAAGTTTCAAACAGCAATAGACATAATTTGAAAACACAGAAATAACCAATAATAAGTGATAGTGAGGTCTGTTACTGTATTCCTTCTTGATATACAGATGCTTTTCAACTTACAATAAGGTTACATCCCAATAAACTCACTGTAAATCAAAAAAATCATAAGCTGAGCAATTATAGATTAGGGACCATCTGCAGTGTTATTCAGCTATATAATAATCTTGCAAAACTAAAATAATATGCTTATGATTTGGAGTGAAACAAAGCTAGACAAACTATTACAAACATCAAAAATAAAAGAAATTACATAACTTTATTTGTAACACAATAACTCTCGGTCCTTTGAGAAGCTGCAGCACAATTTTAGATCTAAGCCTAAGAACATCTTCTGTCCTAAATAAATTATCATTTAGTCATTTCAGAAAGACTGAATGAACAGTAATGACTTTGACTCCCTACAACCAGTTGCCTAGGATTCTATATTTAATCTTAAGCAATGTGTACCACGCCTCTAGAACAGTTTTAATCTTACAACACTTGAGGAGGGAAGATTACAGGCTGCAGGCAAAGACTTAGTGCCAAAGATGAATAATCAAAACTACCTTTAGAGAACCAAAACTGACCTCAGGTCACTTCAGCTAGCAATTCACTATATATTCAGCTTTGATGGAAATTCACCTTGTCATATAGCTCAACATACCCAAATATTACGGTGGAGAAAAAGAGCAGAAGCCATTTAGTTCTATAACCCAAATCACAGCACAACAAGGTTATGTCCAGCATTCACAGCCAGAAGCAAATGGTATTCAGCAGTGATTTCAGAGTGGACATTTCTATTCTAACTTAAAGATGGTATAATGAAATATTCAGAATGATAGGAATCTCTCTGAAATATATAAAGCTTCCACCACAACCAAAAATATTTCACTATCAAAATTAAGCATAATAGTAAAATATTCCTCTAGTACACATCATAAAGGCAAATATGAGATGATAACAAGGTAGAGAACTTCAAAATTATCTCTTACAAATCTCAGGGGGTAAAATTGATCTGCTTCAACTGTCATAGCTAAAAATCAATATGTATGGTCTGGCCATCAACTGATAACAGCCTCAAAGAAAAACAATGAGAAATCATGTAGATAACTACACTGACACTATTTTCCTATGTAATATTGATGGAAACAAACAAGGTACTGATTAAATCTAAAATTGTTTTTGGATTACAATCTTCCTTTAAAAAGTTTAGCCAAGTATCTAAGTAAAACGTCTTTCAGAGAACACATATTTATTAATACAGACTAAAAGTATCACAATATACACCCATAATCTGATTAATATGTATAAATTAATTTCATATTTTAAATGCTTGATTAAAAAGTGAGCAGGCTTATCCGAATTTTTCAAAATTTTACATGCATTAAATTTCATAGTGATCTTCCATGGTGCTTCCAAATTATACAGAGATCTGCAGCTTCAGGCTTATTATTAATCACTGTTGTGTTACAGGTTTATATCAAAACACAAAATATGAACCACTCAGCCCTCAGTCCTTCAGGCTTTCCATGTTGACTGGGGAATTTTTCTATAGGGCGGTAACCACTTGTTACTCTTTCACATCCATAAAATAATCTTCCTAACGCTACAGAGTATAGGATTACTACCAAAAAATGTGTAACGTATATATTGATTTTATAGAAAGATACTTTTTTGTTTTGTTTTGAGACAGAGTCTCACTCTGTCGCCCAGGCTGGAGTGCAGCGGAGCAATCTTGACTGACTGCAACCTCCAGCCTCCCGGGTGCAAGTGATCTTCCTGCCTCACCCTCCCAAGTGGCTGGGACCACAAGCATGCACTACCACGCCAGGCTAATTTTTTTGTATTTTTAGTAGAGGCAGGGTCACGCCATGTTGGCCAGGTTGGTCTTGAACTCCTGGCCTCAAGTGATCCACCCACCTCAGCCTCCCAAAGTGCTGGGATTACAGGCATGAGCCACTACGCCTAGCCAGAATGATACTTTCTGAATCATAAGTAAATAGGGTAAAGGAGAGAGCCTGGTAGACTTTTACATGAGGAATATTACGTTACTTTTGAAAGGTGAATTTCTAAAGAAGTATTTTTTTTTTTTTTTAGTTAACTTCAGATTCTCCACAAACAAAACAACTATGGCTACAGTCATCCACGAAGACCTGTAGATTGAAAGATGACAACAAGATTGTAAATATTAAGAGAGAACTAAAATTTTTCTTATATTTGAAACACCGAATACTCCAGCTAATAATACGGCTTACTAGAAGAATAGCTTACTCCATCGAGTAGTAAGTTTCCCTACTCCCTTGCGTGCCTAAATCACATTCTATCTTTGTCAATTATAAAATACCACATAATAATCTGTCAGAATATTTCCATTAAAATATGTGGTAAAGTTCAAAGTTAGTTAGTTTAATAATCCATACCATTTTCAATGAGAGACGGAGTTCCTAAAATTCAGTGTATTCTGGAACTTTCTGTAAAGTTTCAGAAGGGATGAAATAAGAAAGAATACATTGCCACAGTGTTTTCATATTCAAATACATTTCTAAAGAACAAAAGGAACCATAGAATTACAAATGATGGCAAAACTCAGGAAATGTAAATTAATGATTTGTACATTCTGTCATTACTAATATTATTAGTAAACACCAAAAAAGCACGTAAGAATTTTTGAAATAAGAACTCTCCCTCACTTCCAACAACAACAAAAAATCATGAAAATCTGTGAGATGTTACAGTGCTTTTCCTTTCCAATTATACTGCGTGTGAGTAAAAGCTACTCATGTAGTAGGAAGACTATAATACCTAATACCATCACTGCCACTACCACACACACAAATCCCTCAAAAAGAAAATGACTGAAACTTCCCCAGAGGTCACTGAAAAATTCACAAGTGAAGCAAAGAAAAATGTAAAACATTATAGCAACTCAAGTACATATATAATACCAATCCTTTCATTTAAATTATGGAACATTTCAAAGATACAATAAAGTAGGGTGATTTTTTAAAATCCATTTAACTTTATCAAATCTTAATATTTGAAACTTGTAAGCCCAAATCCTTTTTAAGAAACAGTGAATTAGAGAGACACAACTGAAGCCTGCCTCTCTCCAATCCTACTGCCCTCCCTCTATCCTCAGAAGCAAGCATGCTGACTCTGGTGGGTTACCACCACAGACATTTTTTACTACATAACCATGTATCCATAAGAAATATAACGATTTATATTTTTAAACAATTGTATTTTACTTACCTGGACAAAAAGTGTATCTTTAAACCATTCACTAAACAAAATAATTTACAGTATTAATAATATCCATATCCACATGCTAATGAATATAAGAAAATAATGTACATATGGTGACAACTCCTTTTTTTTTTTTGTATGGTGATGGGGTCTTGCTTTGTCACCCAGGTTGGAGTGCAGTGGTGCAATCTGGGCTCACTGCAACCTCCACCTCCCAAGTTTAAGTGATTCTCCTGCCTCAGCCTACTGAGTAGCTGGAATTACAGGCATGCACCACCATACCCAGCTAATTTCTGTATTTTTAGTAGAGATGGGGTTCCATCATGCTGGCCAGGCTGGTCTTGAACTCCTGACCTCAGGTGATTCACCCACCTCAGCCTCCCAAAGTGCTGGGATTACAGATGTGAGCCACCACACTCAGATGACAACTCCTTTTTACTGAAACATTAAAACAACATAAATATGGAAATGAACTACTCACGTAGTTATTATATTGCCCATATCCTTCTGCAGCTTGCCTTTTTTCACTCAAAGTTTTCTTTATGAGATTTATCCATATTAATTCTTTTCAATCTAGTTTGTTCATTTTTAATTGCTGTATAATATTCCACCACATGGATATGAGTTTAATTATGCAATCTCTTATTGGTTAACTTTTACATTCTGCATCACCTCATGTTACTGCAAACGCTACTGTGATAAACAATTTTTCCAAATTTCTTTGTATTTTTGTATTTTTTGGCTCAGGTATGTGCATCTTCAACTTCATTAGAGATTATAAAATTGCACTCCACTTTACCTAGGTGAGTTTCCACTGGCCCATATCTCTGCCAGCAATTCTGTCAGACTTACAAGTTCGCCAAACTGAAGATTATAGAATAGTCATTTTAACTTTCATTTTATCCATTAGTTTCTAGTTCAAGTATCTTTTCCCAAGTTTACTGACCATTCCAATTTCTTTTTCTATAATATAACTCTTCACCTCCTATGCCCATTTTGTCTTAACTTTTCCTTTTCATTATTAGGCTATTTTTCATATCCTGTATACTAATCATTAAGAAAAGTTTCCCCACAATATCACAAAGACAGTTATGTAAATTTTCTTTTAAATTTTTTTCAAGTTTTTCTTTTCATATTTTAGTCTTATAATGTCAGAAAAAAGAGATCTAACACTCAAATGTCAATAAAAAACCAGCTGAATAAAAATGTGGTACAGTCACACTACAAAGTGCTAATTTAAAAAAAGATGAAGAACATTTCTATAAACAGATATGAAATTAACTCTGAGATAAGTTTAAAAAGGTACAAAATGGGCCGGATGCAGTGGCTCACACCTGTAATTCTCAACACTCTGGAAACACTTTGGGAGACTGAGGCAGGTGGATCACCTGAGCCCAAGAGCTCGATATCAGCCTGGGCAGCATGGCAAAACCCGGTCTCTACCGAAAATACAAAAAAATAGCCGGGTGTCGTGGCACACACCTGTGGTCCCAGCTACCCTGGAGGCTGAGGTGGGAAGACAGCTTGAGCCCAGGAGGCAGAGGTTTCAGTGAGCCAAGATCATACCACTGTACTCCAGTCTTGGTGACAGAGTGAGACCCCACCCCAGGTCAAAAATAAATAAAGTGCACAATGGTGTATGCTATCTTTTATCTTTATATTAAAAATATAAAGATATTAAAATATAATTGTATATAGAAATATAAAAATTATATTAAAAATATAAAAGACATGCTATGTTTTATATTTTAGGGAGAAAATATCACAGCACCCACCAAAGGCCTTTCTAGAGTCAACAAAGCACACAGATTCAAAAGACTACCCAAGATCACATTTTCTGTCAGTTTGTTCAGGAACCTGAACTTGCCAGCAGGGCTACAACTGATGCTCTTCTCCTGTGGGAGTCCTTGCAGCAGCCTGGAAAGCACAGCTCAGGTGCATTAAGAAGAGAGCCACACTTGGTAGGCATGGGAGCCACCTTGGCTTAGGAACTTCCAACCACACAAACACCAAGATACCTTGTAACAACTCCATAGCCATAGCTTCCAGAGTTTCCACAGAGACCAGAGTCACTGCACCCACCTAGGGGAGCCCGAAAGCTGTGACTTCCTACCAAGTATTATCATTCTCCCAGCTTAGATGCAATTTACCAATCAGGGACCATTTTTACCACAAACAGTCCTGCTTGATAATACAAATAACAGGTTGGTCTTATCGGGTTCCCAGAGACACAGAGTTCTCTGTTAACTGAAATTCAAATTCCCACACAGAAGGGGGAAAGGTTTTGTTAACCCTTTACCCATCAATAAGCAGATATAAAGAAAGAGAGGTAAACACAGAGAAAGAGCAGATAGAGGCAGAAAGAGAGATTTATAGATAGAAAAATATGTATTTATACAAATACATATTTAAAAATATATTTTTCTCTATATATATATGGACAGAGAAAGCGAGAGACACGATAGAGAGACAGAGAGAAGATGAGACATATTTACCTATATTTGCAAACAGATATCTGATTGAAATAGATAACCTAGAAAAAATCATTTATGAGAAAGTCAAGAAAACGTGAACCCTGTGGTGAAACCCTGTCTCTACTAAAAATACAAAAAATTAGCCAGGCGTGGTGATGGGCACCTGTAGTCCCAGCTACTTGGGAGGCTGAGGCAGAACGGCGTGAACCCAGGCACTCCAGCCTGGGTGACAGAAAGAGACTCCATTTCCAAAAAAAAAAAAGTGAACTCTGGATTTGTGGCTACTGACATTGTGAATATATTTATTTTTAAAAATTCCTTGTCTTCTACAGATACATATAAGGTAATTACAAAATGATATGATGTATAGATTTTGCTTCAAAATAATTCAGAGGAAGAACCAATGTATATAAATGGAGTGGGAATATAAATGAAACAAAACTGGCCATGGCCAGGTGCAGTGGCTCACGCCTGTAATCTCGGCACTTTGAGAGGCTGAGGCAGGTGAATCACCTGAAGTCAAGAGTTCAAGACCAGCCTGGCCAACATGGTGAAACCCCAGCTCTACTAAAAATACGAAATTTAGCCAGGCGTGGTGCCGGGCACCTGTATAATCCCAGCTACTCGGTAGGCTGAGACAGGACAATCGCTTGAACCCAGGAGGCGGAGATTGCAGTGAACCGAGATCATGCCGCTGCACTCCAGCCAAAGCAAAACTCCACCAAAAAAAAAAAAAAAACTGACCATGAATAAAAAATTGTTGATGATGTGTATATGTAGGGCAATTATATTATTTTTCTCAACTTCTTTTAGGTTTGAAACTTTTTACTGAACACATGCACACGTCCCTTGATAACTGGGGCTGCCTCCCCATTATTCTCACAGTAGCCCTTCTGATTTTCACTCCATCTTCATTCTTAGCGATTCTGAATTTTTTCTTTTTTTGGCAAGTTCAAGTATGTCTTTGCAAGGACTATCTGGCATGTCTATTTTATGACAGAGGGTTTGCAGAGTATCTACTCAGTCATATTATCAGAAACAGAAATATTTTCCAGATTATGTTCTTGTCCTGTTTAGATTTTTTAAGTTCCAAGAACAGTCACCTTCTACCAGACACTCTGATGTAAGAAGACAAAGCATATTTTGTAAGTGGCATGATTTTTGTGCTCAAATTTAGAACAGAGACACAGCTTTCAAGAACCCAAAAATAACTTACTGTGACTCACCAAATTTAAAAAGACAGATATTAGTAAAAAAAGAAAACCTTAATTTACTATGTGACCTCTAAGTATCTCAGCTGAAAATTTTAAAGACAGAAAGGTAAATCAAAAGATATAGAGACTATAATCATGCACTTAATGAAGTGTTAAATCAAAATATTTTTGGCATATGTGCAAGAGTTTAATTTTATCACATTTTTTACTGGCACTATAGCTATTTGCAAGTACATACAAAACTACAGTGTTATGGTAGAGAGATTAATTCAACAAGAAGAGCTAACCATCCTAATGGTTAATGCACCCAATACAGGAGCACCCAGATTCATAAAGCAAGTCCCGAGAGACTTAAAAAGAGACTTAGATTCTCACACAATAATAATGAGAGACTTTAACACCCCACTGTCAACATTAGACAGATCAACGAGACAGAAAGTTAAAAAAGATATCCAGGAATTAAACTCAGCTCTACATCAAGCGGACCTAATAGACATCTACCGAACTCTCCACCCAAAATCAACAGAATATACATTCTTCTCAGCACCACATCACACTTATTCCAAAATTGACCACATAGTTGGAAGTAAAGCACTCGTCAGCAAATGTACAAGAACAGAAATTATAACAAACAGTCTCTCAGACCACAGTGCAATCAAACTAGAACTCAGGATTAAGAAACTCACTCAAAACCACTCAACTACATGGAAACTGAACAACCTGCTCCTGAATGACTACTCGGTACATAACGAAATAAAGGCAGAAATAAAGATGTTCTTTGAAACCAATGAGAGCAAAGACACAACACATCAGAAACTCTGGGACACATTTAAAGCAGTGTGTAGAGGGAAATTTATAGCACTAAATGCCCACAAGAGAAAGCAGGAGCAATCTAAAATTGACACCCTAACATCACAATTAAAAGAACTAGAGAAGCAAGAGCAAACACATTCAAAAGCTAGCAGAAGGCAAGAAATGACTAACATCAGAGAACAACTGAAGGAGATAGAGACACAAAAAAACCCTTCAAAAAATCAATGAATCCAGGAGCTGGTTTTTTGAAAAGATCAACAAAATTCATAGACTGCGAGCAAGACTAATAAAGAAGAAAAGAGAGAAGAATCAAACAAGACGCAATAAAAAATGACAAAGGGGATATCACCACCAATCCCACAGAAATACAAACTACCATCAGAGAATACTATAAACACCTCTACGCAAATAAACTAGAAAATCTAGAAGAAATGGATAAATTCCTGGACACATATACCCTCCCAAGACTAAACCAGGAAGAAGTTGAATCCCTGAATACACCAATAACAGGTTCTGATATTGAGACAATAATAGCCTAGCAACCAAAACAGTCCAGGACCAGACGGATTCACAGCTGAATTCTACCAGAGGTACAATGAGGAGCTGGTTCCATTCCTTCTGAAACTATTCCAATCAACAGAAAAAGAGGGAATCCTCCCTAACTCATTTTACGAGGTCAGCATCATCCTGATACCAAAGCCTGGCAGAGACATAACAAAAAAAAAAGATAATTTTAGACCAATATCCCTGATGAACATCAATGCAAAAATCCTCAATAAAATACTGGCAAACCGAATCCAGCAGCACATCAAAAAGCTTGTCTGCCACAATCAAGTTGGCTTCATCCCTGGGATGGAAGGCTAGTTCAACATATGCAAATCAATAAATATGATCCATCATACAAACAGAACCAAAGACAAAAACCACATGATTATCTCAATAGATGTAGAAAAGGCCTTTGACAAAATTCAACAGCCCTTCATGCTAAAAACTCTCAATAAACTAGGCATTGATGGGATGTATCTCAAAATAATAAGAGCTATTTATGACAGACCCACAGCCAATATCATACTGAATGGGCAAAAACTGGAAGCATTCCCTTTGAAAACTAGCATAAGACAGGGATGCCTTTTCTCACCGCTCCTATTCAACATAGAGTTGGAAGTTCTGGCCAGGGCAATCAGGCAAGAGAAAGAAATAAATGGTATTCAGTTAAGAGAAGAGGAAGTCAAATTGTCCCTGTTTGCATATGACATGATTGTATATTTAGAAAACCCCATCGTCTCAGTCCAAAATCTCCTTAAGCTGATAAACTACTTCAGCAAAGTCTCAGGATACAAAATCAATGTGCAAAAATCACAATAACAGACAGACAGCTAAATACACCAATAACAGACAGACAGACAGCTAAATCATGAGTGAATTCCCAATTACAACTGCTTCAAAGAGAATAAAATACCTAGGAATCCAACTTACAAGGGATTCAAAAGCTAGCAGAAGGCAAGAAATGACTAAGGACCTCTTCAAGGAGAACTACAAACCACTGCTGAGTGAAATAAAAGAAGACACAAACAAATGGAAGAACATCCCATGCCCATGGATAGGAACAATCAATATTGTAAAAATAGCCATAATGCCCAAAGTAATTTGTGGATTCAATGCCATCCGCATCAAGCTACCAATGACTTTCTTCACAGAATTGGAAAAAACTACTTTAAAGTTCATATGGAACCAAAAAAGAGCCCACATTGCCAAGATAATCCTAAGCCAAAAGAACAAAGCTGGAGGCATCACACTACCTGACTTCAAACTATACTACAAGGCTCCAGTAACCAAAACAGCATGGTACTGGTACCAAAACAGAGATATAGACCAATGGAACAGAATAGGGCCCTCGGAAGTAATACCACACATCTACAACCATCTGATCTTTGATGGTTTGATAAACCTGACAAAAACAAGAAATAGCAAAAGGATTCCCTATTTAATCAATGGTGCTGGGAAAACTGGCTAGCCATATGTAGAAAGCTGAAACTGGATCCCTTCCCTACACCTTATACAAAAATAATTTCAAGATGGATTAAAGACTTAAATGTTAGACCTAAAACCATAAAAACCTTAGAAGAAAACCTAGCCAATACCATTCAAGCCATAGGCATGGGCAAGGACTTCATGACTAAAATACCAAAAGCAATGGCAACAAAAGCCAAAATTGACAAATGGGATCTAATTAAACTAAAGAGCTTCTGCACAGCAACAGAAACTACCATCAGTGTGAACAGGCAACCTACAGAATGGGAGAAAATTTTTACAATCTACCCATCTGACAAAGGGCTAATATCCAGAATCTACAAAGAACTTAAACAAATTTATAAGAAAAAATCAAACAACCCCATCAAAAAGTGCGCAAAGTATTTATGCAGCCAACAGACACATGAAAAAATGTTCATCATCACTGGCCATCGAGAAATGCAAATCAAAACCACAATGAGATACCATCTCACACCAGTTAGAATGGCGATCACTACAAAGTCAGGGAACAACAGGTGCCGGAGAGGATGTGGAGAAATAGGAACACTTTTACACTGTTGGTGGGACTGTAAACTAGATCAACCATTGTGGTAGACAGTGTGGCGATTCCTCAAGGATCTAGAACTAGAAATACCATTTGACCCAGCCATCCCATTACTGGGTATATACCCAAAGGATTATAAATCATGCTGCTATAAAGACACATGCACATGTATGTTTATTGTGGTACTATTCACAATAGCAAAGACTTGGAACCAACCCAAATGTCCATCAATGATAGACTGGATTAAGAAAATGTGGCACACATAAACCATGGAATACCATGCAGTCATAAAAAATGATGAGTTCATGTCCTTTGTAGGGACATGGATAAAGCTGGAAACCATCATTCTGAGCAAACTATCACAAGGACAAAAAACCAAACACCGCATGTTCTCACTCATAGGTGGGAATTGAACAATGAAAACACATGGACACAGGGTGGGGAACATCACACACTGGGGCCTGCCGGGGGGGGGTGGGGGGGAGGGGGGAAGTATAGCATTAGGAGATATACCTAATGTAAATGACAAGTTAACAGGTGCAGCACACCAACATGGCACATGTATACATATGTAACAAACCTGCATGTTGTGCACATGTACCCTAGAACTTAAAGTAAAATAATAAAAAGAAAAAAAAAAAAAATACAATGTTACAGCCTGGCGCAGTGGCTCACGTCTGTAATCCCAGCACTTTGGGAGCCCGAGGCAGGCGGATCACGAGGTCAGGAGATAGAGACCATCCTGGCTAACATGGCGAAACCCCGTCTCTACTAAAAATACAAAAACAAAAAATAAGCCGGGTGTGGTGGCAGGCGCCTGTAGTCCCAGCTACTTGGGAGGCTGAGGCAGGAGAATGGCATAAACCCGGGAGGCGGAGCTTGCAGTGAGCCGAGATTGCGCCACTGCACTCCACGCTGGGCGACAGAGCGAGACTCCATCTCAAAAAAAAAAATTTTTTTTAAGAAATGAGGCTAATCTAGCAACTTTATTTAAAAGTTTATTTTAAGGGAATAACTAAGGATGTCCATACAAAAGGATTTAGCCATGAGAATGTTCTCCCTGGCAAATCAATGGAAATTATTAAATGTATGAAAAGGAACTGTTGGAATAAATTATAATCATATGATCGTATATCATAACCTTTTAAAATGATATTGAATAGTTGCATAAATTGACTTAAACACACATTCGTAACACATCACTGAATAGGAGAAGTATGTGCCAGCAAAGAACATAAAGTTGGTCCAATTTCTACAAAAGAAAAAAGGACTCTAATAGCATGACAGCAGGGAAGGGGGAAATATGTGAACGTATACATGTGTATATGTATATATATGCATAGCAAGTATGAACTTGAAAGGATATATATCAAATTTTTTACAGTGGTTACCTCAGAGAGATAAATGTTTAACTTTGGCCTTTGGTGTTCTGTATTCCACATATTCTGAATTTTCTTTTTTTATTTAAATAGAGATGGAGTCTTAGCCAGGAGCAGTGGCTCACACCTGTAATCCCAGCACTTTGGGAGGCCAGGAGTTCAAGACCAGTCTGGCCAACATGGCAAAACTCTGTCTCTATTAAAAATACAAAAATTAGCCAGATGCAGTGGCTCATACCTATAACCCCAGCTGCTTGGGAGGCTGAGACATGAGAATTGCTTGAACCAGGAGGCAGAAGTTGCAGTGAGCCGAGATCACGCCACTGCACTCCAGCCTAGGCAACAGACCAAGACTGTCTCAAAAAAAAAAAAAGAGAGAGAGAGAGAGAGAGATGGGGTCTCACCATGTTGTCCAGGCAGACCTTGAACTCCTAGGTTCATGCAATCCTCCAGTCACAGCCTCCCAAGTAACTGGGGCTACAGGTGCATACCACTGTGCCCAGCTTGAATTTCTATACTACTCATACGAATCCTAAAATTTGTCACTATACAGTCTGATAACAATTAAAGTACATTAGCATTGACTACTTTAAGTTTTTAGATATTATAATTATAGAAAATCATAATGAGCTCATCCAACACATTTCTCCCCAATAAACATCAGGAAACAACCATGAACTCTCAAACTCCTCCAGCCTTGAAAATGAAATATTTGCAGGAAACATTAACAGCTTGGAAGTACCAGAAAAATGACTACAAAGTAAACTAGAAAAATAGAAGAGTTTATTTTATTAATAACAAGTACAAGGATTAGTAAATAAACTCATACCTAACCTACAAGGTTTTTTCTTCTACTTGATCAGGTCTTCCAGAAGCTTCTTGGTCAGTCATTCAAGCATCTCAATTATAAAAAGGTAATCAATTCCCTACATCTAGCAGTGATTCAAGAATCATATATAAAGTACCATCTGCCAATAGTTCAAAAAGTTTCCTATTGGCCAGGCATAGTGGCTCACACCTATAATCCCAGCACTTTGGGAGGCCGAGGCAGGTAGATCATCTGAGGTTGGGAGTTCGAGACCAGCCTGACCAACATAGAGAAACCCCATCTCTACTAAAAACACAAAATTAGCTGGGCATGGTGGTACATGCCTGTAATCCCAGCTACTCAGGAGTCTGAGGCAGGAGAATTGCCTGAACCCGGGAGGCGGAGGTTGCGATGAGCCAAGATCGCTCCATTGCACTCCAGCCTGGAAATCAAGCGAAACTCCATCTCAGAAAAAAAAAGTTTCCTATTAAGTGTTTAGGGGAAAAAAATGGAATAAGGTGGTTTGTCACTTTGATTTTTAATCAAAAGTCCCCTCTCATTCTGGTTACGACTGTTCACTTTTTACATCACAGTGTATGGAACTAAGACTTGTTTTGGATAAAGGAATCTTCTTCTATTAAGCACATCCATGGGCAAGCAAATCATTTTAAAGATGATGACACAAAATAAATCAAGCACTCATGATGCAAATGGCTACTCATCCAAATAGCTGCTGAATAATAACCATCTAAGGACACTGACACCCAAGTAGCTAACACAGATGACAGTGTGAACTGAACAAGTTCCTTCAATACATAAATATCCACTCAAGAAAATGTGTATGATTCAGAAGAGAATAGACTCTACCACCTAGTTGGTTTAAGATGAAAACCTGGCTACAGTTACAAATTTCAAATGGAGAATCAGAGATTAATTATCAACTACAAATAACTATGAAAACATGAAGTATACTGATAATTAAATAATGTTAAACTCTAGGTTTTATTATAAGAAAATACAGCATGTGGCTTAAACGATTGCTGGCTAAATTACAAGTAAATAGTACCCACATAATCTACTTTTCCAGAGAACAATCTAGCAACATTAATGCAGTGCCTTACAAATGTATATAACACTTGAGGTAATCTATTAGAGGTGAACACAAAGATGTAGATAACAAGGTGTTCATCATATCATGATGAGTAGCAACCAAAAAACAGGAGCCAAACAGTTCAATAGTGAAGGAAGAGTTAAATTATTGGTGCATCACAAAAGAAATCATGTAACAAGTTTTTTTAATGTCCCTGAGGAATATTTAATGACACAGTAAAACACCCATGAAAACAGCAAGAAAAATCAATACAATTTTATTTTAACTTGGTAAATGTGTGCATAAAATGCATAGACACAGACAGAAAACTAAAAAGAGATAAATCAACATGTTAACAATAATTATGTCTGGGTAGTGAGATTCCAGCTGATTTTGTTTTCTTCTTTAGAGTCTTCTAAGTTTTCTGTAGCTAACAGTAATTTCTTTTATTTAAAAGGAAGGGAATGAACTCTTTTGGAGGCTGGGTTTCCATTGTAAAAGACCATAATATATGAGCATCAATCCCGCTAAAAAACAACACATAGAATTCATTCTCCCTGTTCAACAGGAAGCAACTTTGTATTTGCTCCTGGGTCTCTCCCTCTTCCACTCATTCTAACCTATCAATAATAAGGCTGGTAAATCTGCACCTCAAACACACATGTACAGACATGTATAGACAAAGACACTCACTTTTTTTTAAGTAACAAGAAGACAATGATCATTGCGCTAAAACCCCTTAGGAAGGTCAATATCATGACCCTACCTGAGCTGGGTCTTCTTCCAGCTGCCCAGATTCTTCCATGTCCCTTCCTCCCTGCTGGCTGTGCTCCAACCTTGCTGACCTTCTTTCTCTTCCCACATCTCCCTAAGATCTCTCACACTTCATGAAGGCTGAACCACAAAGTTCTGCCCCTAGATCTTCACATTCCAAGCTCTTTCTTATCATCCAAGGCCAGAATGCACCTTCTCAGAGAGGTCTCCCCTGACTGTTCTCCATCCCAACCTAGGCTAATAATGTCTGGCTCCACTCTACCTGGACACTGCCCCTAACAGTCACTCTATCACATATCCTGTTCTATGTTCTTCAGGGCACTAAAACCATCCCAAATTACTGTGTTTTCTTGTTTATTATCAGCCCCTCCTGTTAGGGCATAAGCACTTATATCTAGCACTTATACATTCCAAGAACTTGACAAAATTACTCAACACACTGTCTCATCTGTGAAAGACCCAGAGTTGAAAATCATTTGGCCCAAAGTAAATGTTCAGGGCCAGGCATGGTGGCTCACACCTGTAATCCCAGAACCTTGGGAGGCTGAAACGGCGGATCGCTTGAATCCAGGAGTTCAAGACCAGCCTGGGCAACATAGTAAGACCCCATCTCTATTAAAAAAATACAAAAATTAGCCAGATGTGGCGGTGTACGCCTATAATCCCAGCCATTGGGGAGGCTGAGGTGGTCACCTGAGTCCAGAAGGCCAAGGCTACAATGAGCCAAGATCACACCACTGTACTCCAGTCTGGACAACCAGAGTGAGACCCTGTCTCAAAAAAAAAAAAAAAAAAAAAAAAAGCAAATGTTCAATATATTGCAATTTTTTTTAACTTTGTTAATATTTTTATTAAAATAGAACCTTGTAATCTAAATAAAAATTCATTGTACATTTTTGAGGGTGTCACAGATACATTTAAAAAACTACAAGACGAGAGAGAAGATGCACTTCTCCCTATTCCTACCACTAAGTACAGCCAAAAACCCTGGGCAGTATATAGAAAACAAATATGACAGATACATGGAAAGAAGGCAGAAGACCACCTAGGGACCTTGAAACCTGAGGATCGATACAGCAATGCATTCATTGAGTTGTGTTTTTGCTTCTTATATCCTAGATTGGGTGTTGAAAAATCCAAGAGCCTAGAAACACCAACAGGTATACATACGCAAATACACAAGAAAAAACAGCTCTCTCAAACCAAAGGACCAAGACAGGGGCAGCCTGGCAAGACGGAAAATTTTTAGAAAATAGCTACTCTACTTCAGCCAAGCACCATGGAAAAACCACACCCCAGCCCCACCAGCAAAGAGCAAGTAGGGAGCCTAGACTTCCAACCTCATGTGACCATGGCAAGGTGCCCCAACATGATCCCCTGCCAGAGTGGTGTCACAAAAGACCAAGCAAGGAGCTGGGGCTTTCATCCCAACCAAACGATAGAGAGTCTTCCATCATGCTGCACAATGTTTCCCCAGTGATGAGGCATCCGTTCCACTCCACCAGTATCGGTGGAGGCAATAATGAGGATCCTTCCCCTCAGCAGCCAGGGTAGCATCAGAGGAGTCCTGGTGGAAAGCCTGGCCTCGCACTCTCACCCAGCAGTAATGAGGAGCTCTTCTACCTCCTGAGGTGACAAAAGCAGTCCACTGGGGATCTGTGCTTCCATCCCAACCCAGCAACATCCATGTAGCACCCTTCTTCCCCCTGCCAATTCAGTGTCAGAGGGAACTCTAAAATAGAAGATTCAAATAAAATCCATCACCACCCAAAATATGTCTTGTGTACAGAGTTTCAGTTTTGCAGGATAAAAAGGTTCTGGAGCTCTGTTTCACAACAATGTGAATATATTTAACACTACTGAACTGCACACTTAAAAATGGTTAAAATGATACATTCTGTTATGTGTTATCTACCACAATAAAAATTTTTTTTAAGGTACCAATAGTAATCAAAAGTAAAAGACTGCTTATCATTCCATGCAATTGCTCATTTCCTTAAGACATGTGGAATAGTAGTTATGTATGATAAATAATTAAAATTATATTAACATACAACCTATTTTACTGCTTTTGTGAAATACTGTATTTGAAACTCAATCAATCCATGCCTGTGCTGAGGGTAAAACACACACACACACACACACACACACACATTTTTCTAAAACTCTCAGCCTTTCTAACCATGGATTACACGGTAAAATTATTCAAGTATTACTTTTTCTGATATAATGATAAGAACATTTAATGAGTGAAAATTTAATAGCAAAAACGAGACACATAGATTTGTTAGAAAAAAATACTTTCTCTGAGGCACAAATTTCTTAGCAGAATCTAAATCAGAATAATTAAAGACAAGAAGTGGTTTACCTCTATTTGGACTTCCACAGATCAAGTTTACTATGTAAATCTGAGGGTTATTCATAATAGTTACTGAAATTTTAAGTTTTATCATAAAAACCAAAATGTGTTTCATTTAAAGCAGAAGAACCATGGTAAACAGTGTACTTAAGTGGTTCCATTCCACACTTCCAAGCAGTGTTACCTTCACATGTTTTGCAAAACTCTGAATTGAAAGGTACACCTCTCTATCTCTTATAGAAAAAAAAGACCTGTAATCCCAGCACTTTGGGAGGCCAAGGCGGGCTGATCACAAGGTCAGGAGATCAAGACCATCCTGGCTAACACGGTGAAACCCCATCTCTATTAAATATACAAAAACAAAAAATTAGCCAGGCTTGGTGGCGAGCACCTGTGGTCCCAGCTACTTGGGAGGCTGAGGCAGGAGAATGGCATGAACCCAGGAGGCGGAGCTTGCAGTGAGCAGAGATTGTGCCACTGCACTCCAGCCTGGGCAACAGAGCAAGACTTCACCTCAAAAAAAAAAAAAGAAAAAAAGAATGACTGGTTGAAATAATGCTGCACACTACATTCTCCTCATGAGAATTCACAATCACAATACACATTAGCATATTAAAAACTGGGAAAAATTGTACAACTGAAAATATTTCTAAGTTAGACTCATTGCTTTCCAAATTTATATATAGCCAGACCTACTTTATTTTTTACCTGTTAACACATCATCAAACACTAATATTCTCAGGCAGAACTTCTCAAACCATAAAGTTCAAACAAATCACCTAGAGATCTCACTAAAATGTAGATTCTGATTCAGCAGGTCTGCATGGGGCCTAAGAGTCTGCATTTCCAACATGCTTCTAGGTGATGTCAACGCTGCTGGTCCAGGGATCACCCTTTAGCAATGAGCTAGAGAAGACACTTCGAGAAAGGCTACTAGAGAGACCTGTTTATCACTATACAGTTCTGTGATATGAATTTAATACTTACAAACTCTACCGTATATACAATAAAGGCATATAAAGGACTAGAAGAGGATAGTTTAAAAACAGAATGAGGGCTCTATAATTTTGACTGGCAGGGTATTACAAGGAAAGGAATAAAAATAGGACAGCGTAAGCAAAAAAGTATAAAGGAACTCCTCCCCCTAAAAAAGGCAAAGGATATGGGAGAAAGAGATGGAAGCTGGAGTTGGTGAGGCATAAGAAATGCCAGTATATAGGAAGCACTGAGACATTTTCTAGTTTAACATTACCAAAATGGGACAAGCAGGCAGAAGCCATTTAAAGAATTTCTATTTTAATCACTAAAAGGCTCTTATAACATGTTCGGATGAACACTCTGTGGTACAAAAGTTTGGCAAAGTTCAAAAAGGCCTCTTGGGATGAAAAATGAATTCTACAAACACGACATTACTTGCAGAACCACTAAAATTGCAGAAGAAAACAACAATTTTTAATGTAGAGTAACAGGTAAAACCTAAGTCAAACCTTTTCTTGGATTAGTCTTTGAAGATGAATCCCACAGGACAACATGGCAGTGAATAAGGTCAACATGTACTGCTGAACTTTGCAGATAGCAGAGGCCAGGGAGTTTATTACTGAGTTCAGTCCCACCTTTTCAATAACATTCTGGAAGGCAGTAGGAGAATGGCGAGTGATTCTACACAAGGCCTACAAACACAAGAGAACAGATCTGTCAGGCAACTCCAAGTGCATCAATCATTCCCCTGAAAGGTAACACAGGCTTCTGTGTCAAGGAGTAGAAGGTGCTTACTTGGCTCTTTTATTACATATTTTGGCACAAGAAAGTTGGAAATTTTCAACAAACTTAAAAATAAAACAATCTGGCTGCCAATAAAAGCTAAAGTTGTTTTAAAACACTAGAGACTACTGTAGCAATAACCATTAAATTGATAAATCCATAAACCTGTATAGAAAAATTTCCCTTTAATTAATAAAACACATTATCAAATACCTTCAGATAATGAACTAAGTGCTGAAAAACAGTTGTAAAAGTGAATATCTGGCATTTATTGTTTACAGTGTGAGGAACACTATCTGTAAATATCTGAAGATTATTTCATTTAATTCTTCTAACAAATATGAGAAAGGTAGTATTATTATCTTCATTTTATAGAGATAAAACTAAAGCATACAGTAGTTAAGTAACTTGCTGAGAGGCATATAGCTAGTAAGGAGCAAAGCAGGGAATTAAACTGATGTAATCAGACCCCAGACTGTTCCTAAATTGCTCTCAGACTATTAGACATGAAACTTAAAATCAGCTAACAAAATGTATTAAGTATTGGAATAGAAGTGGGCTCAATTAATCGCGCTTGGAAAGGAAGAAAAAGTCAACAAAAGGTATATAAAGAAGATGACGCTGAGCCAGTTTTTGAAGGGTAGATGGGAAATAGGTGAACAAGTGAGTTAAAAAGAAATTCAAGCTTGAGAGAACAGAACAAGTATTCACATGGAGACATAAAGATGTAAGCTGTCTGATGCAATTAGAACATTTATCAAGTGCAGAAAAAGAAGTACACAGTAGGAAAGAAGAAAACCTTATGATCTATCTAGAAAAGCAGGCTGGAGCCAGAGTTGGTCAAAAAGCTAGGAACTTAAAAATTTATGCCATAAGGAAAGGGAAGGTCTTGAAAGGTTTTAAGGAAAAGAAAGACATGATGATATTCCGTGTGTGCATGAGAGACTCCAAAGAGAGAAATAAGCTTAAGCTAGAAATAGTTTTATAAAAACACTCATTATAATATCATATAAGCTCTCTCTCCCTGATTTATATTTTAAACAGATTTATAACCTTGATAAATAACAAAAAGATCAAATATAAAACAAACAAATAATGATGTCAAAAGGAGGGACAGGAGGGAGGGAGATATAAAAAAGATACAAGACTTTGAAAACTATTTCCATTTTCTTAATCATCTTAGAAAAAAATTTAAAACCTTTTTCTCTCCAAGAATAAATTTCCTTTAAATGTCATTCAGTAGAGACGGGGTTTCACCGTGTTAGCCAGGATGGTCTCAATCTCCTGACCTCAGATGATCTGCCCACCTCAGCCTCCCAAAGTACTGGGATTACAGGTGTGAGCCACTGCACCCAGCTCCAATCTTTATGAAAATGCCAAGATGACTTTATTATAGCCAGAAAGGAAAAGGTAAATATAACTCATGTCAAGGAAGGACTTTTTTCCAGAAGCTTCCTCTTGAGGGCAGGACTGAGAGGTGGGAGGTAGGAATGGGGCCACAAAGAACCTTCGATCTTTCACGTTTATACCATTCAAATTTTTCCAGTAAATGCATATTATTTTATAGTAATATTTAAAGTTGCACTTCAATGCCAATGACTATATTACTCTTTTACTTGTATTGAAATAAACATTTATGGGAGATTTTTTAATTAATAATGTATACATTTACTGCCATTTCTGAAATAAACAAGTAAATATATACACTGAAAAAATGAGCATTTGTAGAGTACGAACTATATACTTCTCCCTAAAAACGAGTCCCTTTCCTTGTGGAACTATAATATGAAACACCTATAAAATTCTATAAACACCTATAGAATTAATAATCACTGACTCCATTTCAAACATATACCAGGGATTTTTGTTCATTTAGAGATATCTATATCAGAATGACATTCAATCAAATAATTAAACTCTGCTTTGGGCATTTTTCAAATAACTTTTCAGTGTGTCCTCTTTCTTTCAAAAAAGCTACAGATGGGTAAATTAGATATCATGGTTTAGAAAATATGAAACTAGGGTTCTTCAAATCTAAACTCCAAATTGCATGAGTTTTGGTAGAAAAGTATTAATAGTAGTAATATCTGAAAAAAGGAATATTAAAAATGAATTCACTTTATTTTTTTCTCTGTGTTCATGTAACACAACAGAAAAATGAATTCACTTCTAAAAATCTGGTTATAATTTTAAAATTTTGAGAGGTAGGGGTGTGTGTATGTGTGTGTGTATAAAAAGCATTCTTTAATTAAAAAATAAAAATTGTAAAAGTTTTAAAAATGAATCTAAAATTGCTGTTTATGAAATCAAAACAGTATTGTTTAATTATTTTCCTAATCCAAGTATTTTTTTAAAAAAAAAGATCATTTGAAGTGATGTCTCTAAAGATCAGAATTTTTCTAGCAAATTAGGATTCTCTCAGCAATGACTTCAACACAGCTAAACAATAAGTCTCATTAGCACTATAACAATTCTTAGAGGAGCTGGCACTGCAAAACCGACTTTCCACTGATATAAAATCCCTACCCAGTTATGATGGGGAAATGTCTTAATAAAAGATTTTCCCAGACTACTTCTGGACAACTGGAATGGATCTTCTTCAGAATGCCATGCAACAGCCTAATAGACTTTCCGTTTTGAAAAGCTCATGCAGAAAATACTCTAATTCATTTCTAAATATCAAACTCGGTTGAAAGCTTCTGAGCAACTGAGAAGATGCACAGAGCCTTACCAGAGCCTTACCAGCACACTAGTACTTGTATTTTCTGAATCAAAAAAAAAAAAAAGAAATCAAATCAAATCTGATCTTCAGTGATGTGGTTTTTAAACATTTACTTATTAAAATAGAGTCTGGTCAGGCACAGAGGTTCATGCTTGCAATTCCAGAACTCAGGGAGGCTGAGGCAGGCGGATCACAACGTCAGGAGTACGAGGCCAGCCTGGCCAACAAAATGAAACCCCATCTCTACTAAAAATACAAAAATTAGCCTGGCCTGCTGGTGGGTGCCCGTAATCCCAGTTACTCGGGAGGCTGACGCAGGAGAATTACTTGAAACAAGAAGGTGGAAGTTGCAATGAGCCGAGATCATGCCACTGCACTCCAGCCTAGGCAACAAGAGTAAAACTCCATCTCAAAAAAAAAAAAAAAAAGAGTCTGAGATTATATTTTAAAACTGGAAAAAATTGTTCCAGTTCAAAATTCACTTCAAAATTTACTTCGAAAAGAACATTTAGTGTTACCTCCAGAATTTGAATTTTCTTAGTCTGTTCAATAAAAGCAGTTTCCAAGAAACAGACTCACTCAAAATTGAAGGCTGCATATCTGTTAGAAACATATGAGCAGAATCGCCAAGGAAGAAAACGTTTAAGAACCATTTCTTTTTGGTATTTCAAATGATTTTTTGATGTCATATGAAATTACCCTGGGAGGTTTTTCAAACTACACACACTCTTATCTGACCCCTGAGAGATCTTAAGATATATCAGAATAGGGGCAGGGGGTGGACAGAGAAGAGGAAGTAGTCAATGTTGCTTGAAAAGCTCCCCTCCAACCCCAGTGAGAACCACTATCCTGCATACTTCTTCACTTTTTGACACCTTTTCATCTCAGCACTTCAGTAATTATGATTACTTTAGCTACCTCTCTCATAGGAGCACTGTACTCAATCCAACTCTACAGGTTTCTCTGGTTCTCACTATGGTCCCTATAGAGATTTTCCCTATAATCCCAACAAGTCTAAGAATCACTTTTATCTATTCAACACATTCCCCAAGTCAGGTCCACTCCTTCCAACTACCAATACCTACCAATGCTGCCACTCCTGAGTAGAGAGGACAAGTTAGTTATATTTTACTCTAAGTCACACTGGTGTATTTTAAGAGCTGCAAGGACTAGGGCAGTGGTTCTTAAATATCAGCAGGCAAAATCACCTGGAAGCATGTTGAAATAGAGATTACTGGCCTCTCCCCACAGGGGACTCTTGTTCAGTAAGTCTGAGTTTGGGCCCAAAAAACAACACTTCTATCAAGTTCCCAGGAAATGTTAATGTTGCTGGTGTGGAGAGAACACACCGGTGTAGAACAATCCACGGAGCCAAGAGATCGTTAGGAGAAATAGGTCAGAAAATCACTGACAGGCAGGAAATCCAGATGGTTACAAGTGGAACAACGTGTACAGGTTGCTCCCTCAGCACTAAGCCATGCTATCCTCCACCTGCTCATTCATTCATCTGATTAGCAGATATCTACTCAGCACCTACCACGTGCCCAGAAAAGGAACAACAGGACTTCTGTCTTCCTAGAACTTACACTAATGAAAAAAACTGTGCATGAGGCCAGATGCGGTGGCTCACGCCTGTAATTCCAGCACTTTGGGAGGCAGAGGCGGGTGGATCACATGGTCAGGAGTTCGAGACCACCCTGACCAACATGGTGAAACCCTGTCTCTACTAAAAATACAAAAATCAGCCAAGCGTGGTGGTGCACACCTGTAATCTGAGCTACTCAGGAGGCTGAGTCAGGAGAATTGCTTGAATCCAGGAGGCAGAGGTTGCAGTAAGCTGAGATCACACCACTGCACTCCAGCCTGGGTGACAGAGCGAGACTCTGTCTCCAAAAAAAAAAAAAAACACTGTGTATAAATACATTAAATAAATAAAGCTGTGTTCATTAGAGGGGCCAGAGCAGAGCCAGGGAGGTCCTAATTGAGGAGGTGACACTTAAGCTGAGATCTGAAATAAGGAACTGGCGATGTAAAAACCAGCAGAGAACATCCAAGCAAAGGAAACAGCAAGGGGGAAAGGTCCTGAGGCAGAAAAATGCTTGGAAATCCTAGGAAATGTCTGAAGGTAAGTTTGGAGACAGAGTGAGGGAGGGAATGAGTGTTACGAGATGGAACCGAAGAGGTAGGCAAGGGCCAAATCATGCAAGATATTGAAGATCATGTTAAGAATTCTGACCTGTATCACCAAATGTATCCTCCAAGACATGCTCCTGAGAGGTAAGTAGCAAAAAAGACCTTAAGAAGGAGATTCAGCTCTGTAAGCCATCCCAGAGAGGAGGCAGTTGTCATTCCTTGCCAGGAATGTGTGTGAATTATCTTCCAAATGCATATTCTCAGTTCCTATATCCTCAGTCTTTAATAAATCCTCATGTAAATCTGTTAACCATGCAGATGCAATTTTTTTTCTTAAGATTATGATGTTAGAGTAACTGTATAACGATCTCATGCCGTTCCCCACCTGCCTTTTATGATTAGCAGGAATTTTATGGCCAATTCCTCTTTGTCTCCCAGTAAAGAGGGGAGTTTAATCTTATTAACCTCTGCCCTCTACTCACATGTAGGGCAGGATGCTCCCTCTTAATCTTTGCAAGAAAAATCTTAACTTGCTATCAACAGGCCTGGTATCAAACAGAAAGAGATAAACAAAACATAGTCCTAGATTTCAAGGAGTTCAAAATGTATGACATTATAATAAAATAAACGTAACTAATTTACTAAGCAAAATTGCTGCTTTTAACATTAATATTACCTTAAAGCAGTCATCAATTTTCAACTTCTACCTAGTACTACGAATAAAGTATTATTAACCCTTCCAAAAAATTGAAAGCTTTGAAAAGTTTAAGCATGTAAGAAGAGGAGATATGATTTTATGAAGTTCATTTTGTGTGGAGAATCAAGTTGGTGGAGCCTAAAACTGGACTTTGGAAGACCATTTAGAAAGCTACTCCAGGTGAGAGATGGTAGTGGCCTGGATTATGGAAGTAGCCATACAGCTGCAGAAAGATGTGGGCAGATCTGAGAGATGCTGATGAGTTAGAATCATAGGACAGGTTGACCAGCTGGTTGTAAACAATAAAGTGGAAGAACTTAAGGGAAAGGAAAGTATCAAGGAGGACTTCTAGCCCTTTGCTTTCTTAATACTCCTTCCTAATCTTCCCACCCAGTATCCATATGGCAGTCTGAGAAAGGAGGTCAACAAGGGAAAAGAGAAGCAGACTGGTAGTAGCAAGGGAGGGTGGGGTAACATGGAGGAGGCCTCCAGTGTGGAGTCAATGGGAATTGGCTACACTAAGGGGAACAAATGAACTGAATGAACAAATCAGTAAGTATACTGAGAATAATGAGAACCCAGTTTCTCTGTGAGAAGAGATTTACAAACACAGAAAGAGGGAAGACTAGACCAGGCGTGATGGCTCACGCCTGTAATCCCAGCACTTTGGGAGGTCAAGGTGGGCAGATCACGAGGTCAGGAGTTTGAGACCAGCCTGGCCAACATGGTGAAACGGCCTCTATACTAAAACTACAAAAAAATTAGCTGGATGTGGTGACGCACACTTGTAATCCCAGCTATTCAGGAAACAGGGTCAGGAGAATCACTTGAACCCAAGAGGTGGAGGTTGCAGTGAGCCGAGATCGCGCAATTGTACTCCAGCCTGGGCAACAGAGCAAGACTCCGTTTTGAGAAAAAAAAAAAAGAAAGAGGGAAGACTAGAAAGAATTCTGAGGTATTAAAATTAAAATATAAATTCATGAGGTTTTTTCCAAATGTGTACATTGACAGACATTTTAAAAATATAAATGTGTATGCATGGGTACATATATTTTATCCAGCTTTGAATACTGAGAAGCAACAATGACACTCCCCAGGGAATGAATACAAAGAGCACCCAGATCTTTGTTTTGAAAAACTTAGGATTTCTTGGAGAAATGACTGATTCCAAGGCTGGCACAGGAAGAGCACAAAAGGAGCCCAGAATGGTACGTAGTATCAGGAGTTAAGGAAGTGCTCAGTGACAGAAATAAGTCCAAGGACACAGAAGTCATCTTGAAAGGATCCCATTGGCCAAATCTGGGATGATTAGAGCACCCAAATAATAAGCAGTAGCAGTAATAGTATCGCATTACAACCCATTGAATAAAATCTATATCCACGAGTCCATGCTGATATAAACATGTACATGCAAGTTGAAGAAGGGAAAGTGCTTCCTCAAAATAGAATTCCAACTTATATATAAGACTATCAAAATCATTTGCATAGCTAATGATCAATGCAAAAAAAATGGTGTTTACATTTTTAAACAGTTACTGAAAGCAAAACAAACCAAAAGAATATGCAACAGAGACTGTTTATGACCTGCAAAACCCAAAATATTTATTATCTGGTCCTTTATAGAAAATATTTGCCAACCTCTGATGTAAAAAGAATGATGCAAAAGGATAATCATCACATAGCAACCACCACAGAGGTATCTGGTACAGTTAACAGTCATCAATGGATGCTATGGAGGTTTAATGAGGAAACACAAACAGACCCAGGCTGGGCCTCACCCCACACAATAAAAGTTGTGCACTCTAAAAATTGTAAATGACATGAAAAACACAAAGACTGAAGAACTGTGTCAGACTGGAGAAGACTAAAGAGCTATGAAAACAAAACACAGCCGGGCGCAGTGGCTCACGCCTGTAATCCCAGCACTTTGGGAGGCTGAGGTGGGTGGATCATCTGAGGTCAGGAGTTCAAGACCAGCCTGGCCATCATGGTGAAGCCCTGTCTCTACTAATAATACAAAAATTAGCCGGGTGTGGTGGCAGGTGTCTGTAATTCCAGCTTCTCGGGAGGCTGAGGCACAAGAATCGCTTGAACCTGGGAGGCAGAGGTTGCAGTGAGCCAAGATCATACCACTGCACTCCAACCTGGGCAACAAGAGCAAAATTCTATCTCAAAAAAAAAGAAAGAAAGAAAAGAAAATACAATCCATGCTACTGAACGGGATCTTGGCACAGAAAAGAAAAAGGAGACACTATTGGGACAACTGGCAAAATTTCAATGAAAAGTTAATGATTCAGATAAATGCTAAGTGCAAGTGATAAGAAGCCCAAGATAAAAGAGTCAAACTTGATGCATCAGATGAAAAAAGGAAGGACTAGAAGGTATGAGACTTTGGTGGGAACAACTGAAAAAAACTTTGCCAAGAAAAGAAACCATGCTGAATATAAAGATGAAAACCTTTATAATGTAATCTTTATAACGTAAGCCCAATTAAACCAAGACAGATTTTTCTAAAGGCTCAGGATTAAAATGAATGTCTTAAAATATTATTCAAAGGCGCCTCAAGAAAGTTCACTGGTATACTTGGTAACTCTTTCTGACTGTTTACCTGTAACTATTATTATTATTTTTTTTTTTAGACGGAGTCTCGCTCTGTCACCCAGGCTGGAGTGCAGTGGCCGGATCTCAGCTCACTGCAAGTTCCGCCTCCCGGGTTTACGCCATTCTCCTGCCTCAGCCTCCCAAGTAGCTGGGACTACAGGCGCCCGCCACCTCGCCCGGCTCATTTTTTGTATTTTTAGTAGAGACGGGGTTTCACCGTGTTAGCCAGGATGGTCTCGATCTCCTGACCTCGTGATCCGCCCGTCTCGGCCTCCCAAAGTGCTGGGATTACAGGCTTGAGCCACCGCGCCCAGCCGCATACCTGTGATTATTAATACCATAATTAGTTGCGGGTTTTTGTAATTTTGAAAACATGTGGCTCCTGAAACAAACGTGTGTATAATCAATGCTATATATCCTTTCTTAATGGTAATCAGGAGCAGGATTTATATCCATTAATCTTCAAGATTATACGGGTAACATAACTGAAAATTTTCCATAAATACCCACAGGATTTAGCAACATGAAAGTTACTAGTAACCTTAGCAAGATTAGCTTCAGTGGTATTTTTTGGACAGCACCAGATTGGTCTAAAAGGGTAACGTGGGCCAGAAAGGAGCAACAGTATGCAGCAATAACTCTTTAAAAAGGTATGGCTAGGAATGGGGGGATATGCAGCCAAGATTGTGTGTGTTGTGGGGGCGGCGGGGGTGGTAAATTAAAAAACACTGAAATGCTGACTAGAAGGATCTAGTAGAGAAAGAAAGGTTTGAGATTCAGGAAAGGGCAAAAATAACCATTTGAGTGAGGTTCCCAAGAAGGGTCCAGGAAGAAGATTTGGAGAAACATGAAGAGGTTTGTCTCTGACAAGAGAAGGAACAGCTTGTCAATGGTACCAGGAAGGACAGAATTGAGAGAGGACAGATGTGCAGGTAAATAAGTCTACTTACATGGCAGAAGGCAGTTGGGATAGTTCCCATCAGATGCCTTCACTTTTCCCTGGGCAGCAAGGGGAAAGTCATGAGTGAGGATGTGTGATGAAAATGAAGGGTTGAGGGTATAAGGAAAGAAGACAAAGTAAGAAATTGCCACAGAGAGAAGTGCAAGAGTGAGCTGAACTAGAGAAATACAACAAGGATGCCACATAGCATTGAAGAGCCCAGACAAGACTGCTAACTCAAAGGGGTATTTAAATAAATCATAGGAGAGAGGGTTATATTTGTTCAGTAGACTATTAAATTGATACAAGTGTGTTAACACATCTTTATACATAATTATCCTTTATACCAAGTTATTATAACCACACGAGTAAAGTAGTAGGCAACCAATCAAAACACAAAAACGGCAAAATCACAGATGCTTGAACATTAAAATGAATTCATCTGAACCACATGATAAACTCATTTGACACAAAATCTGAATGGGGATGCTAACACGGAAAAGTCAGGGAACACTAAAAATATAACAAACCAAATGCTGTACCCTATATACTGCCACAGTTTTCTACTACCGCCTCTAAATTGTTTTTGAGGCTGGGTGCGGTAGCTCATCCCTGTAATTCCAGCACTTTGGGAGGCCAGGACAGGCAGATCGCTTGAGGCCAGGAGTTCAAGACCAACCTGGGCAACATGACAGGACCCCATCTCTACAAAAATACAAAAAAATAAGCCAGGCCTGATGGTGCATGCCTGTAGTCCCAGCTACTTGGGAGGCTGAGGCACTAGAACTGCTTGAACCCAGTAGGTGAAGGTTGCAGTAAGCCGAGATCACACCACTGCATGCCAGCCTGGACGACAGATGGACACTCTGTCTCAAAATAAATAAATTTATTAATTAGTTTTTGAAACCATAATACCATAGTCCTAACAAGGTTTTACTGAAATTCTCTCACAGTCTCAAGGTTTTCCAGCTCCAAGTTTTCAAAATTCTCTTTTAGAAGAAAATCAAGTTATTTCTCTCAATATTACTCTGAGATTTCAGTTTCCTACCTATTCAATTAAATTTATTCTTATTCTAATATTTTCTTCAAGCTTGCTGTTTAAAGATACCCAGATATATCCCCAAAAGATGCTTCATCTTACCGATACTGCTGTTATCCTAAGAGAATCGGCAGTGGAGTGTCTGAATAGGTACCATAAAATGGGTCCGATTTCTCCTGTAATAAAGCCCTGGGCCTGAGCAGAAAAGGTGGTACAGACATTTTCAATAATTTTTGCTGCCATGTGATTCACAACACGCTCTTCCTAGAAAGGATACAGATCAAGGAGATTAAAATGATATTAATTAGTGTGAGAAATAAATACATGTCATTTCTTTATAACCATTGCAAATAATGTTATGATACCAAGACAGCATCATCTGCCCCTGGATGTGTTAGGCACCTTGGGAGGAATGATAACTCTTTCAGGTCATTATGAAACTATTACAAATAATCATTTGATTATTCACTAGCAAGCTATCATAACATAACCCTCCATATATTTTAATAAAACAAAGAATTATGAAACATATTTCACATGAAGGTTGCAGTGAGCTGTGATCACACCACTACACACCACTGCTGAAACAATCTGAAAAATAAACAACATAACTATAACATAAAAATTGGAAGATAATTTTAAAATCATACGGAGCAGGCAGAATAATCCTCAGAAGTCATCCAGTCCTAGGAATAACCTGTCCACTAATCAGCCAGCGTGGAAAGATTGCCTAAAAAAGGGACATCAAGGAGAGTCTTAAGAAAGGTATTGCTTCAGAGACGTGACCAAATTAATCCTAGAGTAAAAGCCATTCTGGATGGTCCTAATGCTGTTAAAAAGCCTCAGAAAGATTCAGCTGGTTTTCAGGTAATATAAATGAGTCCAAGGAAAAGCCCAGAAGTACTTACAGAAATTTTAAAAACTTCAGCACCCCATGATATAAAATTCACAGTGACTAACATCTAATTAAACATTGCCAAGCATGCAAAGAAGCCAAAAAATATAATTCATAATTCAATCAGTAGAAATGACTGATAGACTTAATAGAAAGGTATTAAATGGCTACAATAAATGCAGTCCAAATACTCAAGAAGGAAGAGGAAAGCAAAAATATAAGGAGAGAAAAAAAATACATAAAAATGACCCGAATCAAAAGTCTAGAGATAAATAATGCAATGTCTTATATTAAAAATACACTGAATGGGATTAACAGATTAGACACTACAGACTAAACGATTAGTGAACATGAAGATATAGCTATTAGCAATAAAAATCTATCCAAAATAAACACAGAAAGAAATAAGACTTGAAAAACAAAAAAAGCATCAGTGAACTGTGGAACACCTTCAAAAGACATCATAAATGTGTAGTTGGAAAAATGCTTGAAATATTGTCTGAGAATTTTTCAAATTCATGAAAACTGGTAATTCCAGGTCTCAGAAGCTCAATGAGCCCTATTCAGAAGAAACAAAGAAAAATGACACCAAGGTACATCATAATCAGACTGCTTTACAAAAAGGGAGGGAATAAAGAGAAAACCTTTTGGACAGGAGCAGTGTCTTATGCCTGTAATCCCAGTGCTTTAGGAGGCCAAGATGGGAGAATCGCTTGAGGCCAAGAGTTCAAGACCAGCATGGGCAACATAGCAAGACCTTTTCTCTACAAAGTGTTTTAAAAATTAGCCATGCATGGTAGTACATGCCTATATTCCCAGTCACCTGGGGGGCTGAGGTGGGAGGATCACCTGAGCATGGGAGTTGGAGGTTGCAGTAAGCTGTGATCACACCGCTGCACTCCAGCCTGAGAAACAAAGCAAGACCCTGTCTCAAAAATAAAAAGAAAAGAAAACTTCACAAGCAGCTAGAGTAAAAAGTCATATTCCATAGAGAGGAACAATGATAAGGCTGACAGGGGATTCTCATCAGAAACAATACAAATCAAAAGACAATAAAGCAATATATTTTAAGTACCAAAAGAAAAAAAAAGGTAACTGTCAACCTACAAATTTAGGCACAAAAATAACTTCTTTCAAAAACAAAGGTAAAAATGAATACTCTTCTGACATACAAAAGTTGAGAAAATTCATCACCAGCAGAACTGCACTACAAAAATATTAAAGGAAATTATTCAGGTAGAAAAAAAAATGATGAGAAGAAAATTAAATCTATATAAAAAAACAAAGAATTAAAAAAGTAAATGTGTGAATAAATATAATAGATTGTTTTCCTTAATTTTTGAGCCTATTTTAAACCTAAGCTGCTGCTATTGTTTTTCTTTTTGAGACAGGGTCTCACTCTGTCACCCAGACTGAAGTATAGTGGCAGGATCACAGCTCACTGCAGTCTCAATCTCCTGACTCAAGCAATCTTCCCATCTCAGCCTCCCAAGCAGCTGGGACAATAGGCATGTGTCACCATGCCCAGCTAATTTTTTTTAATTTTTAATAGAGATGAGGTCTCACTATGTTGCCCAGGCTGATCTTGAACTCCTGGTCTCAAGGAATCTTCCTGCCTTGGCCTCCCAGAGTGCTGAGATTACAAGCATGAGCTACTATGCCTAGTCAAACATAGTTGTTTAAAGCAGAAACAACAGAAATGTATTGTGAGCTTCATAACATATGTAGACATAAAATGTATGACAATAGTAGGAAGGCTAGAAGGAGAATACTAGATTATTCTAGGGTAAGGTTCTTAGGAATTTGCATATCATTATATATATCACATAAATAAGGTTCTGATACAAAGTTCTAATATACATGAGGTTCATATATAAGGATTTGTATATCAGTACTTGAAGGTCAACTGTGATAAATTTGAGTTATACACTGTTAAAAAAAGATGTATAGGCCAGGCACAGTGGCTCAAGTTTGTAATCCCAGCACTTAGGGAAGCCAAAGTGGGGGTGGATCACAAGGTCAGGAGTTCAAGACCAGCCTGTCCAATATGGTGAAACCCCATCTCTACTAAAAATACAAAAATTAGCTGGGCATGGTGGTGCGTGCCTGTAATCCCAGCTACTCAGGAGGCTGAGGCAAGAGAATTGTTTGAACCAGGACCCAGGAGGCAGAGGTTGCAGTGAGCCGAGATCGCACCACTGCACTCTAGCCTGGGCTACAGAGTGAGACTCCATCTCAAAAAAAAAGATTTATAATAATAAGCCCATAAAGGTGATAAAAAGTCAGGAAGTACAGAGAAGAGTTGGACAACACTATCGACTGACTTTGACATTTATACAACACTCCACTCAACAAAGGTAGAAGACACATTCTTTTCAAGATCACGTGAAACATAACCAATTAGACCATCTTCAGGGTCATAAAAAATATCTTAGCAACTCCATACTCACAGATTAATTTGAGATGAATGACAAACCTAAATGTAAAAGTTAGATCCATAAAGCTTCTAGAAGAGGTCATAAAGAATATGTTGCAGTAGGCAAAGCTTTCTTTTTTTTTTTTTTTTTTTTTTTGAGACGGAGTCTCGCTCTGTCGCCCAGGCTGGAGTGCGGTGGCGCAATCTCCACTCACTGCAAGCTCCGCCTCCCGGGTTCACGCCATTCTCCTGCCTCAGCCTCCCGTGTGGCTGGGACTACAGACCAGGACAAAAAGGAACTAAACATAAGAGAAAAAGTATTAAATCAAGCTTCATAAAAATTTTAAATTTCTGCTCATAATGATACCATTAAGCCTCATAGTATCTCAGGCCAGGAAAAAATATTTACATCCAGGCACATTGGCTCACACCAGCAATTCCAGCACCCTGGGAGGCCATGGCAGGTGGATCACTTGAGCTCATGAGTTCGAGACCAGCCTGGGATACCAGCAAAATCTCTTGTCTCTACCAAGCATGGTGGTGCAATGCCTGTAGTCCCAGCTACTTGGGAGGCTGAGGCAGGAGAATGGCTTGAGCCCAGGAGGCAGAGGTTGCAGTGAGCCGAGATTGCACCACTGCACTCCAGCCTGGGTGATACAGCCAGATCTTGTCTCAAAAAAAAAAAAAAAAAAAAAAATTATAACACACATACTTTAAATATTTGAGCATTTTATATAAATGACACCGTAATTAAAATAAAAAATACATTACAGATTACATAATCCTATATTTGTCTAACAAGATAAATTCGTATGTAAAGGAAGGGCAAAGAAAGGTATATAATACTCTAGTAATGATGATTATAATAGGGGAGAAGGAGCCCACTAATTCAACTTTAGATATTTTTACATTGTTCGGTTTGTTACAATATGCATGTATGGCTTTTTCAATCCAAATTTATGTATTTGTCATATAAAAACATTTAAAAATGAGCAGAAGATATTGAGTAATGTCTAAGTTCAAGCCATAGTTTTTGCATTTTGCTAGTTATGTATCTTTGAGTATTTCTATCTCTTTGCCCTAGCTTCATCATCTACAAAATGAAGAAAACAAAACACAAGCAGTTTGAGAATTAAATGAGACAGCATACATGAAGACTCAATCTAGAGCATGAAAAGTAGTAAATTCTCAATAAATGTTAGCTTTTATTCCCATTATTATTAATGCCATATAGTACAAAGTACCAGATTGCTAGGAAAGAAATCTTAAATATCCTTCAATTTCTCAAACTTCAACATATTTTTCATTTCTCAGAATGAGTATCTGACAGAACTCTTCCTTCCCATTCCCGTTTCCTTCAATGCAGCCAGAATAAATTAACCTAACACTTCTAGCCTCTCTCTGTTCCTTTATTCACTCTACTTGGGGAAATAAAATGTGACATCCATTTGACAAATTTGAAGAGAAAAAACTGGATATTCCCAAGTGCTCAGCTCGACTCTTCCTCCTCCCCCCTTGGGGACAGGCCCACCCACGCAAAGCTATCGTCGCATATCTCCTAGTTGTAAGCCCTAACTGGACAGGTACCTCACTTGGAGACTGCTGCTATGTCTGGGGAATGCTAAGCTTCCTTAATGTGGGGTTCAATACGAGGAAGCCTATTTGCCCACAGAGATTTCCTCTATCCTAGTTCTCACTACATACAAATATTGATATTTTGCCCCATATGCCTTGCTCTTTGTCTTATTTCTCATGAAGTTCTAAAATCTTTTTCCTGAATATAGGGGGGAAATGAGCTATTTATAGAAGGCCTCTCAAATACATGTGCTTTACAACACAATTGTCAGTCAATTCCTAGGACTCATTCCTAGCACTAGAAAACCACAACTATTTTAGCAGCCAGGTTGGACGGGGCCATGTGTCATCCCAGTGCTCTGTAAACTCAGTGAGGTTGTCAGGCCAATTCAACCTGCTCCTACCTGAAATAAGTGACCCTAGTCCATCTTCAATCCCCTGTGGGATACCACACAAGCAAATAAGACTACTGGTACTTTCTGCTTAACTCACTCTTTGGGAAGGATAACTGAGCTATGCCTATTGCTTAAATCAAAGACCTATTTCTTCACATCATTAAAATAAAAGCTAAGATTATTTTTTAAATAACTAGGCTTATTAATGAAGAGCTGTACTATGTTTTTAATGGTGTTAAATAGATTTAATATACTGTAGGCAGTCTTAACAAAAAAGTTTTCTGCCAATATAATTTTGGTCTACTTAGGCAGGCCCTTAGCCTTGCCTCTCATTTTTCTTGTTTACCTTGTTGGACAAATGCCGTCAGAGCAAACACCAGTTTAAGCGTTCTGGGTACCTCAGGGTTCTTATCTACACAGTTGCTGGCTTAAGAACTTGGTGCTATGGACCAGGTGTGGTAGCTCACACCTGTAAACCCAGTACTTTGGGAGGCTGAGGCAGGCAGATCATGAGGTCAGGAGTTTGAGACCAGCCTGACCAACATGGTGAAACCCCGTCTCTACAAAAAATACAAAACTTAGCCAGGCGTGGTGGTGCTTGCCTGTAATCTCAGCTATTCACGATGCTGAGGTAGGAGAATCGCTTGAACCCAGGAGGTGGAGGTTGCAGTGAGCCAAGATCACGCCATTGCACTCCAGCCTGAGCGACAGAGCGAGACTCTGTCTCCAAAAAAAAAAAAAAAAAAAAAAGAATTTGGTGCTACTTTATAGATGTTTTTAAGGGTTTTTTTTTTATTATTTTATATCCAGTATTTTTAGTTGCTTTCAGAGGGATAGGGTTGTCCAGGTATCTTGCCCACTATACTGCAAGAAATGAAAATCCTATATTCTTGGTTCAATGAATTACTAAAACAATAAAATAAGTCAAAAAAAAAAAAAAATTCAGGTACTTTGAAGCCCTTAGAGGAAAGATCAATCCACAAATGTGAAACAACCAATGTCAGTATTTCAGATGTTAATTTTGGTGCTCTTTATTGGAAAAGTAGGCATGTAGACTCAGATTATATTTGTGTGTGGTGCTACGTTTACTTCTATTTTTGATTTTAAAGGTAAATATAGATAATCAGTTTCCGCATATCACTGAGTCAAAGCGTGTCTTCTCTTACCTGCTCTGCAGTGTCACCGCTGTCATATCAATTGACGTGTCTCTTTCTAGGTTCTATTTGGTTCTGTTGGCCTACTTATCTCTGTGCCACACTATCTAAATTAATAGTCTTTACTTTTAATATATATTTTCAATATATGCAATATTTTGTCCTATCAATATAATATTTTTTCAATAATGTATTTTGGCCCTTTTTCATTTGCATGTAATTTCTAAAATCAACTTTAGTTTATCTATTGGGATGTTGACTGAGAATATATATATAAATTTGAGGAAGATTAATTGATATTAGTATACAATAGAAAACATAGTGAATGAAAACATTAACAGTAAGAGACAGACACATTTAATTTTGAAAACACTGGAATAAGATGACAGCTGACCGAAGTTCCTTTGAATTCTTGGTCACATTCAGCTAATGTGTTTATTACTTAAGTTAGCTCTCCACTATAGGTCCAATTCTTTAGAGTTAACATTTATGAAACTATATTTATATATCACATGCTGGCCAAGTATAGGAAAGACACTGCCCTGTCTTCATTTACTGGGAAAGAGAAAAGGCTTTTTATCCCTAGTTCTGTAGTCCAGCTTTTCATTGTTTTGTAACTTCATTTGCTTTATTTCTTACTTGTGTCATTATTAAATCATTTAAGGCTATGAACTTTCCTTTCAATCTAGTGTTAGCAATAGCCCATTCGTTTTGACATGCAGTGTTCCCATTATTGTTACTATATAGACAGTCCCAAGTCTTGTTTTAAAATTTTCCTTCATCTAAGGTTGTTTATGAGATGGTTTAAAACTTTCCAGGTGGGTGGGATTTTATTGCCTTTACTCCCCTTTGTTGAAATAAAGTTGTATTACCTAACAGTCAAGAATGTGGTCTGTTCTATTCTATTTCTCTCTTTCTTTAATGTTGTGGCAATGGCCAGGAGTGGTGGCTCACACCTGTAATCCCAGCACTTTGGGAGGCCAATGCAGGAGGATCGCTTGAGCTTAGGAGTTCAAGACAAGCCTGGGCAACTTAAGGAGACCCAACCTCTATTTTTAAAAATTTAAGACAAAAATAAAGTTGTGGTTATATGTAAGATAAACAGATATAAAATTGACCTAAAATTTCACCTCAATAGTGTATAGTTTTGTGGCATCAGTTCATTCAAACTGTTGGGCTAGCTCTCATTTTTACATCTATTGAAATGCTAATTGGCTTATTTCCTTTTCTCCCCCCTCACATTCAAAAGTTAGTAATGTACCTTGCTGAGCATGGGCCATTATTTTATTTTATTTTATTGATTTACTTGAGACAGGGTTTGCTGTTGCCCAGGCTGGAAAGCAATAGTGTGCATAGCTCACCGTAGCCTCGTACTCCTGGGCTCAACCAATCCTTCTGCCTCAACCTCCAGAGCAGCCAGGACTACAGTCATGCACCACTACACTGGGCTAATTTTAATTTTTTTTTTTTTGTAGCGATGGAGCCTCACTATGTTGCCCGGGCTGGTCCCAAACTCTTGGCCTCAAGTGATCCTCCCACCTAGCCCTCCCATAGTGCTGGGATTATAGGTATAAGCCACCGCACCTGGGCTTTATTTATTTTTAAATTTTATTTTTAGAGATGGAGTCTCACCCCGTTACCCAGGCTGGAATGCAGTAGTACACTCATAGCTCACTACAGCCTCAAACTCCTGGGCTCAAATGATTCTACTAAGTAGGTAGGACTATAGGTGTACACCCAGCTAATATTTTTAATTTTTTAGAGATGGAGTTTCATTCAAGGATCACTTGAGCCCAGCGATCCTCCTGCCTTAGCTTCTGAAATCGCTGGGATTACAGGTGTGATTGAGCCATGGCGCCTGGCCAAACATGGGCTACTGATTCTGGTTATTACTCTTTTCCTTTTCCTTCTAATCCTAGTATTGGAAAGAAAACAGTACGGAAATTTTATTTCTTCATTTTATTGACATGTAGATCTCTGCATAGAAGGCAATTTTAGTTTTAAATTATAAATGTTTTGTTCATTATTCACAGAAAACTGATTTGCCATGGGATATTCATAAATGTTGCATGAATGAAGAGTTTTCTAGTCAAATAAGTTGGAATACATTGGGTTAAACAAACTTGGACAGTTTTATTTCTGGTAATTTTTAGAGTTCTAAATTATGATTCTACTCAAGAGGATATCGTATGCAGCATTTTCAAAGCTACCTCATCCTGTGTCATGTTGCGGTTACGCTTTGGGAGAGGAAGCTATAATCTTATACTGAGACTGTAATGAATGTATTAAAGTAATTTTCAGTAGCTTTCTATTTTAGAGTTACCCGAGAAACTACGACAGCCTTTTCCAAACAGGCCAACCTGCTTTGTGAACATGATTTCCATAATTTTAACAATGGGGAGCCAGGCACGGTGGCTCATACCTGTAATTCCTTCCAGCACTTTGGGAAGCCAGGGCAGGAGGATCACTTAAGCCAGTAGTTCAATACAAGCCTGGGCAACATGGGAAAACTCCATCTCTACAGAAAAATACAAACATTAGCCAGGCATGGTGGCACACACCTGTAGTCTCAGCTACTCAGAGGCTGAGGTGGGAAAATTACTTCAGCCCAGGAGGTCGAGGCTGCAATGAACGGTGATCACACCACTGCACTCCAGCCTGGGTGACAGTGCAAGACCCTGTTTCAAAAACAAACAAAACAAAACAGAACGCAAACCAAGGGTGAGACAGATGTTCGATCTTTTTGTCCTCATTACAGATGTAAATGCTCAGATGGAAAGAGGGAAGTATTTAGAGTGAAAAACTTTCGGTGGAACACACCCAAAAATAGGAAGATCAGGTATAACTGTTCAAAAAAAAGAGTACGGCAGTATAGAAGAAAAGGCATCCATGATAATATGGAATAACGATTTCAGAGCTGATGCTGGGATTTCAGAGATCTTGAGCTGGGAATTAAAAGATGGGAATTTCAGTCTCGGATGTGCCACTCCTTAGAGGTTTCATATTGACTAAACTTTGGGGGTTCCACTTGGTGGTGTTTGCTATTAAAAAAAAAAAAAAAAAAAAAATGTGCCAATGATCTTCCATGTGTTTCTGAGTTGAGTCTCACCCCTGAGTCTGAAGACTTACCCTTCCATTGCTTTGCCCTTCAAGTTTGTGACCATTAGCAAAAAGAACTTTTCTCCTTGGGATCACTGCTGTGTTGATCTCAGAAATATTTGGCATTGAATTTAAATACTATATCTTTCGTATGTGTGTATAATAGGAAGGCTGAGAAAGTTGTCTTTTTTTTTAAGGTGTTCATTTTTGGGGGACAGGTAGCAGTCTACTCTACAATCTACACAGAAGCTGGAAATAGCCCCTAGAGAATTTCCACATGTCTAGAGAAGATTAATTTATACATTTGTATCTAATCAACATTTTTTAGCTTACATAATAGTCTGTATAATTATGGGTACTGAACTGACACCTGGCATATGCTGTATTTAAAAATGTGAGGTTCAATGAGAACACATGGACACAGGAAGGGGAACAACGCATACTGGGGCCTGTCAGGGCAGGCGGGGAAGGAGCATTAGGAAAAATAGCTAATGCATTCTGGGTTTAATACCTAGGTGATGGGTTGATAGGTGTACCAAACCACCAAGGCACACATTTACCTATGTAACAACCCTGCACATGTACCCTAGAACTTAAAACAAAATTTTAAAAATAAAAATTTGAAATTCAGAACATAAACCGTTGGTTTTATTATTCATATTTTCTTAATTCAGAAATTATTTTCTGAACTATAGTTTATTAGATAATTTTGATGTAAAATTTTCTAAGAGGAAATTTAATTTTTACTTTTTAATTAGGGCTCTTTGTTCTTCTTTTTGAGAAAGCCAGTGACAAATAATTTATATATTTAATTAAAAGAGACTGGACTTGAATTTTTAAAAAGTACTAGAAATGTTAGCCATTATATACGTTATCTTTGAAATGTTTTAGACACTAATTACCTAAACAAGGAGCAAATACGTTAAATCTCTTGGATTTTAATAAGAGTTAAAATGTACAGTTACATTTTCTGGTTTTTTAAATTGTTACGGTCTAAATTTATTTATTCTTCCTAATGAAGAAATCTGTATGTGCCATCAATATCAGGTTCTTTGTGGGCACTCACAATTCCCCTTCCCTTTTATGCAGTGAAGGTGGGCAACATGTGTGTGGAAGAGAAATGATGTCATTTTCTTTCTTTTGAATATCACTATGAATCTGATAATTCAAAGATTTCTAACTTTCTGAATGCCATTATTAGTCGGATTCACAATGGCTTACCAGGTACAGAGTTGCCCAGTGTGTCTTGGAGTGAACTATTGAGAGTGGTATGAGGGAAGCGATTCTCAGCCAGCGCTGAGCAGTGTAGACCGCTGCCAAAGAGGTGATGGGGTAAGCAGCACACACAATGTGGCATTTTCACTGCAAAGGGGAGGTTTGTGCTGCCTCTCCTCCTGTGGCAGGTCTACTCGCAGGGGAGGCTCCAAAGGTTGTCTTTGCTGGGTTTGGCATGTGAGAACTGATGAAATATCTGTATGTAGTATCTTTCAAGGATTTATATTGGTTGGATTTCTGTGTAAATTTTCATATGCCTTTGACTGCTTTACCCCATACAAGCTTTGTATGCTTAACAAAATCTATAACTTCTCTGTCACTTTCTCATTTAGTATCTGCCTTTCTGGCTTTTTACTTTATCTTTTTATTGTTGTTTTTAGTTTAACGAGATTATGGTTAGAGAGAAAGATATATGAATATTCCACTTCTTTGGAATTTGTTGAGATTTTCCTTATGGCTCAGTACATATATACTTGAGGGGGCAGTGAATTTTGTCACTTTGCAGAGAGATGTTTTTTCTATACATTAGGTCAAGCTTGTTAATTTTCTAGACAGATATAGATCTTCTCTATGCTGATTGTTTTTTGTCTGTTCTATCAGATACTGAGATACGTGTTTAAATTGCCCTCTTAGGGTTGCAATTTTGTCATATTTTGCTTTCATGTATTTTGACTGCTAGTTATTAGATACATTAAAATTTTAGATTGCCTTTTCCCTTCATTTATTACAATTTTCATCATTATTTTGTGACCTTAAAAAATCTCCCATATTGCTTTTTACCCAAAGCCTATTTTATCTGATAATAATATAGCTAACCACACTTCTTTGGGTTAGGTACATATGACATGTGTATTTTTTTTCATTCTCTTTCAGTCTTTCTATAAATTTATGTTTTAGACGTCTTTTCATACTGTTTATTTTCTAATTCCGGTTTTTTGGGGGTTTTTTTGTTTTTTTTTTTTTTTTTTTTGAGATGGAGTCTTGTTCTGTTGCCTAGGCTGGAGTGTAGTGGTGTGATCTCAACTCACTGCAACCTCTGCCTCCCAAGTTCAAGTGATTCTCCTGCCTCAGTCTCCTGAGTAGCTGGGATTACAGGCATGCACCACCATGCTCAGCTAATTTTTGTATTTTTAGCAGAGACAGGGTTTCACCATGTTGCTCAGGCTGACCTCGTGATCCGCCCGCTTTGGCTTCCCAAAGTGCTGGGATTACAGGCATGAGCCACCACGCCTGCTCTAATTCTGTTTTATAGTTGTCTTCTCTTAACTATTTAGTCCATTTACATTTATTGTGATTGTTGGCATAGTTTCATTTATAACTTCCATCATATTTTGTGGTATTTGCTCCATCTGTTTTGCATTTATGTCTTCTTGTTTGTTTTTTTTTTCCTAATTCTTTTCATATTCGTGGTTATTCTATTGTTCTTGAAATATATATTTTATGTGAATACATTTGTGAGTTGACAACACTTTATTAACAAATATACTATTTCACTTTTTTTACTACAGTTGTTGCTGCTAAGAAATTAGCTGCCAGAGCAACTGTGGCTTCTTGAAGGAAATATTCTGTAAATCAAGTGAGGACCTGCTTATGCTTTTAGCTTCTTGTGGGCTTTCCCTCCTGCAACCTGCACTCCCAGCTGCAAATACATCCTCAATGCCCTCCTCAGATCAGTGAGATAGCAGGGAGATGGGGGAGTTATTGTTCACATCTTTTATACTTAGTTGTAGGCACTGGGGGCTCCTACCTTAAATTGGGTCTGGATAGGGGATTCTTCACTTGACTATTTTTATTTTTAAAAACCAAACTGGACCTACACATAGCACCATGCACCAAAGATAATTACAAATAGATTAAAGCTCTAAATGGGAAAAGAAAAAATAAGACTTTCGGAACAAAACGTAATAGACTCTCTAAATGATGTTGGAGGAGGGAGGCATTTCGTAAGATACAAAAAGCACAAATCATAAAGGAATAGATAAACTGAGCTACACAGAGCATGGTGGCATGCATGACTATAATTCCAGCCACCTGGGAGGCTGAAACAGGAGGACTGCTTGAGCCCAGGAGTTCAAGACCAGCCTGGGCAACATAGAAAGATTGTATGCATATACACACATACATACACACACACACACACACACACACAGAGTCTTATATATATATATAATATATAAAGTGGCTACATTAAAATTAAGAACTTCTGCCTATCAATAGACACTGTAAAGAAAATGAATAAATGCACATGCACGTGGATACACATATACTCACACACACATATTACAGCAAAGCAAATAGGACAAAATGTTTACTGTTTAATCTAGGTGATGGAAACAACGGTGATTATTACAGCTTCCTTTCCTTTTCTAATGTTTGAAACATTTTATAATAATAGGTTGTAGCGGGTACAGAGTTCCTACAAAGCAATAGGAAAAAAACAACTTTAAGACTTGACAAGCACTTTTCAAAACAGGAAGCCCAAAAAACGAGGTAAATAGAAAAGGATGGTCATCCTCATTAGTAATCAGGGAAATACATGTTAAAACTACTATAAGAAACGATGGCTGGGCAGAGTGGCTGGCATCTGTAATCCCAACTCTCTGGGAGGCCAAGGGAGGTGGATCCCTAGAGCCTATGAGTTAGAGACCAGCCTGGGCGACATGGTGAAACTCTTGTCTCTACAAATACAAAAATTAGCCGGGCATAGTAGTATGCATGTGTAGTCCCAGCTACTCGGGAGGCTGAGGCAGGAGGATTACTTGATCCCAGAGGCGGAGGCTGCAGGGAGCCAGGGTGACAGTGAGATCCTGTCTCAAAAAAATAAAAATAAACCACTTAATGCCCACTAGATTGACAAAAATTTAAAGTTCACCTCTGTCAAATGTTTGGGAAGATACGGGTTAATGAGTACTTCCATACCCTGCAGGTGGGGTACAAATTGATACACACACATGCATGCACACACATACACACACAGAGTCCAGAAATAAGTAGACCAGCAGAACCAAATAGAGCCCAGAAAGAGACATGCCAATTGATGTGACAGAGGTGACACTGCAGAGCAGGGGAGAGAAGGCAGACTTTCACTCAGTGATGTGGGGAAACTGTGTGTGTGTGTGTGTGTGTGTACTCACGCACATGCACTGAGGCATATTTCAACAACACCTAAACAGTGGTCCAAATGAGCTATAGTTTACACAATCAGCATGTAAACTAACCTAGCTTTAAAAGCAAAAGAATTAAGTCTCAAAAGAATATGGCACCATTCCATTTATATAGAGTTCAGCATTAAGAACCGATCAATTTACTGTTCAGCTAAATAATATTTCATGGTGTACATATGCCACATTTTCTGTATCCGTTCATTCACTGATGGACACTTAAGTTGATTCCATATCTTAGCTAAGAGATTAATAACCAGAATATGTGGATAAAGAAAACGTAATACATATACATCATAAAAAACTATGCAGCCATAAAAAAATTATAAAATCATGTTCTTTGCAACAACATGGATGCAGCTGGAAGCCATTATCCTAAACAGATTAAAGCAGGTACAGAAAACCAAATACCATGTGTTCTCACTTACAAGTGGGACTAACATTGGGTATAAGTGGACAGAAAGAAGAAAACGACAGACACTGGAGATTTCTAGAGGGGAGAGGGTGGACAGAGAATAAGGGCTGAAAAACTACCTACTGGATACTAGGCTCACTACCTGGGTGACAGGATCAGTCATAACCCCAAACCACAGCATCACGCAATATACCCATATAGCAAACCTGCACATGTACCCCCTAAATCTAAAATAACAGTTGAAATGTTTAAAACAATAAACAGAATATATAAGGACTTCAACTCAATAGCAAAACAAACAAACAAACAACCCAATTTGAAAATGGACAAATGATCTGAAAAGACATTTCTCAAAAGAAGACATAAAAATTGCTAGCAGGTACATAACCAAAGTCTCAACAACGCTAATCATCAGGGAAATGCAAATCAAAACCACAATAAGATACCATCTCACTCCAATTAAAATGGCGATTATCAAAAAGACAACAGATGCTGGCAAGGATGTGAAGAAAGGACAACTCTTCTACACTGTTGGTGAGAATGTAAATTAGTACAGCCATTATAGAAAACAGTATGGAGTTTCCTTAAAAAAAAAAAAAAACTAAAAGTAGAGCTACCATATGATCCAGCAGTCCCACTGCTGGGTATATACGCTAAAGAAAGAAAACCAGTATATCAAAGAGGCAACTGCACTCTTATACTCCCATGCTTATCACAGCACTATTCACAATAATGACTTTTACACTGTCAACAGGATCCCTAGAAGTCTTCTCTCTCCCTTGAGTTCCTATATTTTGTTCTTTTGCATTCATGTGTTTGACATATTCCACTTTATGTTTTTATTTTCGCTCCCACAATAGGTGAGGTCTGTGTGTGAACAGGAATTTTTTCATCCGTGTGCCTCTAAGTGCACCTACCTTGAAGCTTTCAATGCTAAACCCAAACATGTCTTTTGATGATAGCTGAGAATGACTTAATTTTCATACCATTGACAAAGTACAATTGTTAATATACATCATATCCCATAACAACAAATGACTAGGTATTCAAACCTACAGACTGGGAAGAGCTCAAACTTTTCTTCTGGATCACTAGGGGAAAACCTCGGGGAGTTTTTCTACACTTAGAACACGATTCTGTTACCATATAAAGTAGGAAGCAATGAACTCAAAAGAAAGATGTTTATCCTGATAAATCTTTTTCATTCCTGAAGGAATGTTTTCACCCTATGGCTCTGCCTTGGGTGAAACAATGTCAAATGATTTAATGCAAACAGAAAATGCCAGCCTTTTAGGTTGGTTACTAAATCCTTTACATAGTTACACGTGGGAGCTACATAGAGATGAGTTGGTTTGTTGGTCAGCTGGCTGGCTTTCAGCCATTAACAATTGCTTAAGAAATGATGTGAATAAACTGAAAAATCACATCACATAATAAATACTACTTAATATTAAAATCAATGGATATTAGAAGCTTCCCTGTTTCTAAACCTCAAAATGGCGATCTGACAAGATAATCACGGGTTGTCTCGGGCTCACAGAAAATTCTCTGCACACACCTACCTTACTAAACTGGTGTATCAATAACTTTAAGGGGGGAGCGGGGAGGGTCATTAAGAATATGCTATTGAATGCTAGTTACATTGTTTATATAAGCTATCATTCCTTTAAAAAGCAAGACATTTAAACAAGTGAATGAGAAAGCTAGATCATTTTTACACTTGCTCCACTGTAGGTCACTTGCTCATGGTGGGTTGTTGGGATTATTTAAATTCAGGAGCAATACTTAGTTGACAAGCTCCTGCACCGCTGCAGGCTACAATCCTCATACAGTGCCTGAAGGGTTATTACAATTGCCAGCATCTACAGAGGACAACAAAGGAGCCTTACCCCTTCCCGAAGGCACCTCATTAGCACTGTGTATGCAGCCAAGGGAACAGCCCAGCACTCTCTAGGGTTCTTTTTTTTTCCTTCCTAAAATGAAGTGGGAAAAAAAAAGGCAGTGAAGCTAACAGCACAAAAGATATTAACCCATTCAAGCAAATGGCACAGCTCCAAGTACACAAACTATCTAAAACCTAATAATCTATTTAAAGTATTACTTACTACTTGACGATAATGACTAGATCAAGAATCTTTTACTGCATTGTATATACAAGGTATTTATTCTATTTCTCACTGCATTATCTATGATATGGGTGAGATCCCCTCAATAGAAGCTAGATTTAAAAACTTGAGAAATGACAATATGATCCAATATGATCTGACAGATAAATCAATCTAATGATAATTGTAGATGATAATACAGATACAACTATCTTAAAAGTATTACATTATCTGGAATGATTTGAAAGCATAGAAAACACAAGTTTGAGTAATATCTTAGGATAATTCAGAAGCACAAGTAAAAGGTAGTATGTTACCTAGTAAGAAAAAGAGCTAAATAAAACAAGCAAATGAGCGGGTACACTGATTTTAATGACATGAGCAACAATTCTCTCCCAGAAGATTAACCAAATTAGTGTAATAACCTCAAGCACACTCCTGCAGCCTATCAAATACAATCAGAAAATAAATCAGGTACCACACAGAAAGATGAAAAAAATTAATTTTTAAAGCAGAAAAAATTAGGTTCTACTTACAGAACATACTCAAGATTGTCCAAATGACAGAACTAGTACATTATTAACTTACTTCAGCTACTATGAAAAACAGTTTGGAGATAGCTCAAATAACTAAAACTAGAACTACCATTTGAACCAGTAATCTCATTACTGGTTATATACCCAAAGGAAAATACATCATTCCACCAAAAACACACACACACTTACGTGTTCGTCGTAGCACTATTCACAAGAGCAAAAACATGGAATCAACTTAGGTTCCCATCAACAGTGAACTGGATAAAGAAAATGTAGTATATATCTACCATGAAATACTACTGCAGCAACATGGATGCAGCTGGAGGCCATTATCTTAAGCTAATTGAAGCAAGAACAGAAAATTAAATACCATGTGTTCTCACTTGTGAGAACTAAACATGGTGTACACATAGAAGATAGGAACAAAAGACACAAGGGACTACTGTAAGTGGGGAGGGTGGGATAGGAGTAAGGGCTGAAAAACTGCATATTGACTACTATGTTCACTACCTGGGAGGCAGGATCAGTCATACCCCAAACCTCAGCATCATGCAATCTATTCATGTAACAAACCTACACATGTACCCCCTGAATCTAAAATAAAGTTGAAATTTTAAAAAAGAATTAGTACATTACTAATCCAAAAGGATTTTATACCCATGAGAAGAATCATGACCCATTAAAACCATACTCTTACTTGATTATAGAATTCCACATATGGTTATACCCTGGACATTATGATCAGGAGCTGCTCCAACTCAAAAATCACTAATTCACACTAAATTTAACTTGCAAACACAACTTTCTTTCCTTCCCTTATTCTTCCCTTATTTAAAAGAGTTGCCCACCACAACTCTTAACATCAGTGGACTCTGTGCCCTCTCCCCTGGCCCCTCTTCTTTCCCTCAACAGATCACCTACTTCACTCCCAGCCACTTAGAATCCCTGGCCCATCATTTAATCACTCCTGCCCCAAACCTGAACTCGGTCTCTTTAGTTGTCCCTTTACTCTTGTTTGGGAAACCTCAACCTCTGAGAAAGCCAGCCGCTTGTTTTCTCTAAGTCTGCTCTCAGGCAACTGGGCCCTTAGAGAAGGTGGCACCACAGAGCACAGAGTCCATTACTTACTTGGGATCAGCATCCTCAGGGGACCTTCAACATCAATCTCCAGCCATACTATTTCTCTTATCACCACCCTCCCTGAAAAGGCTATTTTAAACCTATGACCCTCCCACCACTTCCCCTACTTTCCTCCGACACACATAAAAAGAATGGAAGTTCTGAGAAAGGAAAGGCAAACTTTCCTCCACATAAAGCCATCTGCTACTTCTGCCCAATGGTTATAATAGGACAGGTTCCTCCATTCATCTCCCTCCACTTGGGCTCAGGATCCCATTCCCATCCTGCCCTCCTCAGGGTCATTAGCTAATGGACTATCCCTTATTGCTCCTAAATTTTCAACATCTTACCCCCTCTAGATCTTTCCTGTTTCCACCTGAATAGGGTCACTCATTTTGAAAACAAGACCTTCCTCATCCCTTTGCCCCTTTTCACAACTATCCTCACTTTACACTGACTTTCTCAGTTTCCTCACCTTCCACTAACGCCTCAACCCACTCCAATATGATTTCTTCTATCTCCCTCATTCCAGGGAAAATAAATAAATATATAAAAAGCTCTTGTTGAGTTACCAGTGACTTTCATGTCATTAAATCCAACAGATCCCTGTTAGGCCTTTAAATTGGGCCTTAAACTACATTCAGTCCTGACTTACCCTTTCCTGAAATAACTACTTCTCTCTCCTAGTTTTGCTCCTACGTTGCTTACTCTCATCCAGGCTCTGAGAATCTTGTCTTCAGTCTCCACTACTCTCCACATTTAAACCAGAATTATCTTTTTGGCATGCAAATCAGCTGACATAATTACTCTTCTTAAAACTCTTTAATGAGTTCCCCTTGCTCTTCGGATCAAGACCAAGACATCGGACTGGCAAGGAGCCCTTCATGATCATGTCCCTGCCAGTCTCTCCAACCCTGCCTCCTTCCTCACTTCTCTCCTGTCCCACTGGCCTTGGTGCAGTTCATGCATGAAAAAAGCACCTACTGTGCACCAGAAACTCCTCTTAATAATGGCCGTAAACCATAAAGAGGCAGATACATTTTCTTCCTTAATATTAAGCGCTCAGGGGAAGACTGAGATTTTTTGTTTCATTTTGTTTTTGTTGTTATTTTCTGGTTTTTTGTTTGTTTCATTTTGTTTTTGATACAAAGTTTTGCTCTTGTTGCCCAGGCTGGAGTGCAGTGGCATGATCTCAGCTCATCACAACCTCTGCCTCCTAGGTTCAAGTGATCCTCCTGCCTCAACCTCCCAAGCAGCTGGAATTACAAGCCTGAGCCACCATGCCCAGCTAATTTTTTGTACTTTTAGTAGAGACAGGGTTTCGCCATGTTGGCTAGGCTGGTCTCGAACTCCTGACCTCAGGTGATCTACCCACCTCAGCCTCCCAAAGTGCTGGGATTACAGGCATGAGCCACCATGCCCGGCTGAGATTTTTTTTTTAGAGAAGTAAACAAAATAAGTAAGTCAAGATAATGACGAGTGCTATCAAGAAAAACAGCAGAGTAAGAGGTTGCAGAAAGACTGTCGACAGGCTGGCTCCATCTCAGATCACTCATAGCCAGGGAAAGGTTTTCTGAAGGGATTTTTGAGCAGAGAGAAAATACAAACAACTCAGAAGAAAATATTACAAGCAGAAGGAACAGCAAATGTCAATATGGTGAGGCAAAAGCATGGCATAGTGGGTTTAAAGAACTGTGGGGAGGTCAGTACAGCTGGAAGGAGTGAGTAGGAAGGTAGTGAGGAATTAGGTCAGATAGATTCTGAAGAGCCAGCCCATGAGGGCCTAGAAGGTAATGAGAGAGACTTTGGCTGTGACTATGAGCAAGGCAAGAAGAAAGAAATTATGCAATAAAACAAAAAAGACAAAATAAGAATACCTGAACTCAGGGTGACAGGTATCCTTGACAAAAGCAAGAAAAATACATAAACTGAAAAGGTGTTGCCTTATAATATCCTCTACAGAATAAGGTCTGGTCTTCTGTCCGTAAGCCTTAGGGTGTTACTAGAGAGCCAACAAGACTTAGGTTGGTATATTATATATACTATATATAATCACTTCAGCTCAGTCCCAACAGATCAGCACTGACCTGAGATTTTTAAGGTTTATTATAGTCAAAGGGACAATTCCACAAAGCCCTCATGTCCTGAAAAGTTATTTATTTTTGTAGATTCAGGGACTTAACTTCCTTTTCCAGTTTGCTATCAGGAGATGTAGTTATATTTCATAGCCACATTATCATCCCTTTATTCAAATAGCCTAGCTTGTATTCAATTAAAGTATATACCAAGGGCTAGGCGTGGTAGCTAACACCTGTAATCTCCACACTTTGGGAGACTGAGGCAGGCAGATCACTTGAGGTCAGGAGTTCGAGACCAGCCTGGCCAATGTAGCAAAACCCCGTTTCTACTAAAAATACAAAAATTAGCTCGGTGTGGTGGTACACACTTGGAGTCCAAGCTACTCAGGAGGCTGAAACAGGAGAATCGCTTGAACCCAGGAGGTGGAGGTTGCAGTGAGCCAAGATCGTGTCACTGCACTCCAGCCTGGGTGAGAGAATGAGACTCCATCCTAAAAAAAAAAGTATATGCCAAGAAAAATTACACTCTAGATCTACTTTTAGATCTAGTAGGAACATGATTCTGTATGATTCTATCTGCATAAAATTCTAGAAAATGCAAACAAGTCTATATAAAGAAAGCAAAACTTTATATAGTATGTATGGAGTATGGAGACAGGAAGGGATTAAAAAGGATGCTAAGGAAACTTTTGGAGGTGATAGATAGGTTCATTTTTTGTGTGTAGTGATGATTTCATAGGTGTATACATAAATAAACATTTATCAAATTGTGATCTTTAAATACGTGTTTATTTTATACCAATTATATCTCAAGCAGGGGGCAGGGAGGAAAAACTATAGGACCAAAAAAAGAAGAATTAGACTAGACTCTCATTATTGGTAAGATAGCAGACCAGGTACCTGATTACTCTTCTAATGAAAGCAACTGGTTTTATTTTGACATCCTTAAAATGCCTCAAAGATCTGACAAGATAATAAAGAATAATTAAGCCAAAAAACAGACAATTGAAAGCATGGGATAAACTGAGCACTGAAGTTTTATTTTCTCTGGGGGCATACAAAACTTTGTAAGTTTGAGCCTTGATGTCAAGGCCTTGAGGGTCCAAAATAGTGGTAAAGTAGAAATAAATTCTCCAGCGCTATCCCCAAAGAACTGCAAGGGAAAGTACCTTTCACAAAACTTGGCACATAATGTACATCGCACAGGGAATGTTCTCTTATTTATTTATTTATTTATTTATTTATTTATTCATTCATTTATTTATTTGACAGGATCTTGCTCTGACACCCAGACTGGAGTGCAGTGGCACAATCATGGCTGACTGCAGCCTCAACCTCCTAGGCTCAAGCAATCTTCCCACCTCAGCCTCCCAAGCAGCTGGAACTACAGGTGCACACCACTACACACAGCTAATTTTTGCAAGTTTTTTAGACAAGGTTTCACATGTTGACCAGGGTGGTCTCAAACTCCTAGGCTCAAGAGATCCTCCTGCCCCAGCCTCCAAAAGTGCTGGGATGGAAATGTTCTATTACATGAAAAGAAGAGGAAGCACGGAGCTACAAGTACTGATTGAGAAATATACCTAAGTTAATTATTAAGAAATAGCTCCAGTATACGTATCTCCATATAAGAGTCTTTTTTTTTCATGGCTAGTATCATCGCTTACCAAAGTATCTTGACCTTGATGGAGCTTATGTTGAAAAATAAAGTTTACATTCTCATTGTTATGTATTCATACATATATATATATGCGTGTATATATATATTTGTGTGTGCGTGTGTATATATATACACATATATTTTTTTTAATTTTAGGTTCCAGGATACATGTGCAGGACATGCAAATTACATAGGTATACATGTGCCAGAGTGGTTTGCTGTACCTATCAACCCATCATCTAGGTTTTAGGCCCCACATGCATTAGGTATTTGTCCTAATGCTCTCCCTCCCCTTGCTCCCCATCCCCTGACAGGCCCTGGTGTGTGTTGTTCCCCTCCCTGTGTCTATCTGTTCTCATTGTTCAACTTCCATTTATGAGTGAGAACATGCAGTGTTGGGTTTTCTGTTCCTGTGTTAGTTTGCTGAGGATGATGGCTTCCAGATTCATCCATGGCCCTGCAAAGGATATGAGTTCATTCTTTTTTATTGCTGCATAGAATTCCATGGTGTATGTGTGCCACACTTTCTTTATCCAGTCTATCACTGATGGGCATTTGGGTTGGTTCCATGTCTCTGCTATTGTAAATAGTGCTGCAATAAACATAGGTGTGCATGTGTCTTTATAGTAGAATGATGTATATTCCTTTGGGTGTATACCCAGTAATGGGATTGCTGGGCCAAATCGTATTTCTGGTTCTAGATCCCTGAGGAATCATCCTCCACAATGGTTGAACCAATCTACAGTCCCACCAACAGTCCAAAAGTTTTCTTATTTCTCCACAGCCTCACCAGCATTTTTGTTTCTTGACTTTTTAATAATCGCCATTCTGACTGGTATGAGATGGTATCTCATTGTGGTTTTGATTTGCATTTCTCTAATGATCAGGGATGATGAGCTTTTTTTCATATGTTTGTTGGCTGCATAGATGTCTTATTTTGAGAAGTGTCTGTTCGTATCCTTTGCCCACTTTTTGATGGGTTGTTTGCTTTTTTCTTGTACATTTGTTTAAGTTCCTTGTAGATTCTGGATATTAGACCTTTGTCAGATGGGTAGATTGCAAAAATTGTCTCCCATTCTGTAGGTTGTCTGTTCACTCTAATGCTAGTTTATTTTGCCATGCAGAAGCTCTTTAGTTTAATTAGATTCCATTTGTCAATTTTGGCTTTTGTTGCCTTTGCTTCTAGTGTTTTTGTCATGAAGTCTTTGCCCATGCCTATGTCCTAAATGGTACTGTCTAGGTCTTCTTCTAGGGTTTTTATGGTTTTGGGCTTTACATTTAAGTCTTTAACCATCTTGAGCTAACTTTTGTATAAGGTGTAAGGAATGGGTCCAGTTTCAGTTCTCTGCATATGGCTGGCCAGTTTTTCCAGCACCATTTATCAAATAGGGAACCTTTTCCCCATAGCTTGTTTTTGTCAGGTTTGTTGAAAATCAGATGGTTATAGATGTGTGGGTTATTTCTGAGGTCTCTGTTCTGTTCCATTGGGCTATATGTCTGTTTTGTACCAGTACCATGCTGTTTTGGTTACTGCAGCCTTGCAGTCAAGTAGTGTGATGCTTTCAGCTTTGTTCTTTTTGCTTAGGATTGTGTTGGCTATACAGGCTCTCTTTGGTTCCACATGAAATTTAAAGTAGTTTTTTCTAATTCTGTGAAGAATGTCAATGGTAGTTTGATGGGAATAGCATTGAATCTATAAATTACTTTGGGCAGTATGGCTATTTTCATGATACTGATTCTTCCTATCCATGAGGATACAATGTTTTCCAATTTGTTTGTGTTCTCTCTTATTTCCTTGAGCAATGGTTTGTAGTTCTCCTTGAAGAGGTCCTTCCTGTCCCTTGTTAGCTGTATTCTTAAGTATTGTATTCTCTTTGTAGCAATTGTCAATGGCAGTTCATTCATGATTTGGATCTCTGTTTGTCTATTGTTGATGTATAGGAATGCTTGTGATTTTTGCACGCTGATTTTGTATTCTGAAACTTTGCTGAAATTGCTTATCAGCTTAAAGAGTTTTTGGGCTGAGACGAGGGGGGTTTCTAAATATAGAATCATGTCATCTGCAAACAGAGACAATTTCACTTCCTCTCTTCCTATCTAAATACCCTTTATTTCTTTCTCTTGCCTGATTGCCCTGGCCAGAACTTCCAATACTATGTTGCTCCATGTACTGTTCCTAATAGTGTATAACTATTGAGCGAAAAAAGTGAGTTTCTATCTGTTGCATAAAATGACACAAAATCTACATTTGTATTTGCTCATATGTACAAAATTCACTCTGTAAATATAAGAAATTATATTTGTATTTTATAATATTTATATTAGATTACATATAATTATAATATTTATTGGGGAACTAGACAGATGGGGTACAAAACTAGGAAAAAGATTTCTCCCCATATACCTTTCTTCACTTTCTAGTGTTCTAGGTTCGTGAATATGTTATCCCTTTGAAATACAAAATTACCTGAGAAAAAATTCAACCAAAGAAAGATGTACAAAGGCATTCTGTATAGAATAAAAGAATTGTAATAAAATTTGTTAATATATTAATATATGTAAATAGTTTTTGTGCATTGGAGGACTATATAAATATCATAAAGATATCAATACTTTCCCAATCAATACACAGATTCAGTACAATTCCAAATGTGATTTGGAAGACTCAAAATCATAAATATATCAGTTCTCCTCAAATTTATCTGCATAATCCGTGTAGGTTTTAAAAATAGATGATTTGCAGAATTGGACAAGCTGATTCTAAAATTTATTCTGATATGCGAAGGGCCAGGGATAGTCAAGACACTCACAAAAAGAACAAAGAAGACAAATTTGCTGTACCAGCTATCAGTACTAATTATGAAGTTAAATAAGTCAAAATACTGATGTTTTCTAACAATCATGGTAACCGCCTTAAAATTATGATTGTTCAGAAAGTCAGTTTAATTTAGATACTAAGGATATTGAGGTTATGTAACAATTGAGCAAGTGCTAGAACCAAAACTCAAGACATACAATGACAGTCACGTACCTGTAATCCCAGCACTTTGGGAGGCCAAGGTGGGCGAATCACTTGAGCCCAGGAATTCAAGACCAGCCTAGGCAACATGGCGAAACCCCATCTTCACAAAATATACAAAAAAATTGGCCAGGCACGGAGGTGCACAGATGTAGTCCCAGTTACCCAGGAGGCTGAGGTGGGAGGATGATCTGAGCCCAGGAGGTCGAGGCTGCCGTGAGCCATGATCATGCTACCGTACTCCAACCTGGGCAACAGAGTGAGACCCTATCTCAAAACAAACAAGCAAAGAAATACAATGACAGAAGTTCCTTAATTACTTATAACTTACCAGTATTTAAAACTCTCAGAGTATGACATTAAATGACTAACCCATAACTTACCACTATCTATTCCATAATATTCTTTTTTTAAAAACCACATTAATGGAATATTAAATTTTGCCTTGTTGAATTCAGTAGCACTTCCATATTGTAACTTTAGATATAAGAAGTCAAATTCTGCCTTCACAAATGTCCATAGTCATGTTTAAAGCTGTATTTGCACAAAGTTGTGCTTTATTTAAACTGAAATGAAGCTTTCTATGGAAAGAACCAATGGTCTCCTCTTGCCTAAAGGAGTCAAGGATGGCAGCAACCTTGGGAATACCTTACGGACTTTCAGTTCATTGGTTTTAAAATGTGGCCTTCAAATTGCATACATTTCAAAGGAAAAGAGGCACTGGAAGGAAGGGAGGAGGGAGACAGGGTAAGATAGAAAGAGACCGAGGAACACTGAGAAATTCTCTCCCCAAGAGGTAAAATTTATCCTAAGCTCCTTAGGCATGCTCTAAGGGGCAAAGTCAGAAAACTTTTATAGGATATTAATACTTGTCAGCCAGAGTATGTCAGAACATGTCAAACAGCAATAGAGTTAATCAGACAGTCTCACCTGGGTGGCCACAAGATAGATCAGCTCCCCAAGGGTTGGTAAAAGGCACTGTTTTAATTTGCTGTTCCTGAAGTTTTCCCTAATTAATTCAGTTAAGAGGACAATTGCCTGCAAAGAGAAAAAAAGTAAATTATTTCAAGTGTATCTCTCAGTTCTTAAACCTATATGTAAAAAGCAAGATACTCTGTAAAAGTCACCATTTCTAAGAACTATTTTCCAAATTATTTTCAAAATATGGGCCTTATATTCCTGAAAATAAAGTAACTCTCCCAGATGAAGCTTAGAAATATATCCAGTAAAATAAACACATATAGCCCTTTTGAGTTTATAATTTTTTTATTTTATTTTACCCAGGCTGGAGTGCAGTGGCGTAATCTTGGTTAACTACAACCTCTGCTTCCCAGGTTCAAGAGATTCTTGTGCCTCAACCTCCCGAGTAGCTGGGATTACAAGTGCATGCCACCAAGTCCAGCTAATTTTTGTATTCTTAGTAAAGACGGGATTTTGCCATGTTGGCCAGGCTGATCTCAAACTCCTAGCCTCAAGTGATCCACCGCCACCTCCCAAAGTGCTGGGATTACAGGAGTGAGCCAGTGCACCTGACTCACTTTTCAGTTTATAAAGCACTTCCACTGTATCACTAATCCTGAGAGGGAATTAATTGTTGCCCTATCTTTAAAGGGTAAACAGAGGCTGAGAGAGGTTCTGGCAACTGACCCCAAGCCATCCAGTTCACTTGGACAGCCAAGATATGAAAACGAATTTTACCATGCGAGGTCCCTGGTATGCTCCAGCACACCACAGTTTAAAAAGTTCTTATATTGCATTAAACTTTTACATGATTCCTTAAAAAATCAGAGCCTGGGAATGTTATACTAAAGCTGTAATATAATGTACGCTGAAACTCGGCAGCATGTTTTATCAGATCTAGATAATTTCCTAGGAGTCATGCTAAGAAAATCACATACACTCATTGCCAGAGTTCATACACCAGAACACAGGTTAATCAAATCATAGTGCAACCATGATAAGGATAGAACAGTTTCAGAATGACACATACAGAATGTCTTCACTCTGAGAAGGAAAAAAAATGTATATAAAATAGTGTGGAAGCACTACTCTCAATGTGACTCAAAGTGTGGTGCACAGACAAGACTATTTCTTACCACTGACAAAGACATTAGTTTAAAAACTGAAAGTGAGTGCTTAAAAACTTCAAAGCAATTTGACAATTCCACAACCTCCAAGCATGCAATCACTGGTCTCATTTTGCAAATAAGAGTATGAAAAAGTTGGAGATGCAGGTGGGAGAGCTGCACAGTAGTCATGCACTGTAGGAGCACTTGTGAATGTGGAATTTAACAGCCTTACTGAGGTGTAACTTACACAAAATAAATGCATATATTTAAAGTGTACAATTACACACATTTGGCATGTGTATACACCTGTGAAATCATCACTACAACCAAGATAACAAAAGCCCTCCAGTGCTCCCTCCATGTCCTTCTGCAATCCCTCTTTCCTACTTACTTCTTTCCTCTCCTCCCCAGAAAGCCATCAATTTACTTTGTCATTAGCATGTATTTTCTAAATTTTATGTAGATCATATACTATATTAAATCATACACTATATATTCTTTTTTGTCTGGCTTCTTTCAGCATAATGCATTTGAGATTCATCCATGTTGCTGCATGTATCAATAATTCCTTTTTTTTTTTTTTTTTTTTTTTTGAGACAGAGTCTCACTCTGTGGCCCAAGCTGGAGTGCAGTGGTACGATCTCAGCTTACTGCAACCTCTGCCTCCGGAGCTCAAGGGATTCTCCTGCCTCAGCCTGAGTAGCTGGGATTACAGGCGTGGACGACCATGTCCAGCTGATTTTTGTATTTTTAGGAGATACTGGGTTTCACCATGTTGGTGCAGGTAGTTTCAAAACCCTGACTTCAAGTGATCCACCTGCCTCGGCCTCCCAAAGTGCTGGGATTACAGGTATGAGCCACTGTGCCCAGCCAGTTCATTCCTTTTTATTGCTGAATGGTATTCCATTGTATGGATGTACCAAATGTGTAAGTCTTGCCAGTCACTGCCTTACACATAATGAATCATCTGGATGAAGTGGGTGAGGAAAAAAATGGAACCATGTAGCTTCACATCAGTCCTTGCAGCAGGTCACTTCTACATATAGGCTTCCTTTTCCTTTGACCTTTGCTGATCATCTACTACACTGAATCATCTGAAATTGCCAGTGTTCAGCAATTTTTTACCTACAAAAACAGCAAATTGTCACCAGCACAGCACTGTAAAAGAGAAAGAAAATGATGAAAGAAGAAACCTTGAAATATCAGAAAGGAAGCAAGAACACAGTAGGCCAAAATATAGGTAAATACAATAGGCATTCCTACTGCTATTAAGTTTTATAAATTATCTTTGGTCATTGAGCAAAAATTGTAAAAATGTCTGATTTGGTTCTAAAGACATTTAGAGAATACATTCAAGAGAATTATATAAAAATGAGAGAGGGAAAAGGGATGAAAAGACAGGTAAGTTTTCTATACTTCACTTGAACTAGTAAAAACAGTGACACCAGTAGACTGTTATGTATGTAGGTATGTATATAATACACACAGCAATCACTAAAAAGAATCCACGCAAAGAGATATACTTGAAAGCACTATAGCAAAAGTCTAAATGGAATGGTTAAAAAAAAAAAAAAAGTTCAGTAAACCACAGGAAGGTAATAAAAAGAAAATGGAAATGAAAAACAGAACAAACAGAAAACAAAAATAAAATTACAGACTTCAGATCAAACACATCAATAATTACACTAAATGGAAGTCAATAAATCAAAAAATTCATACCAATCCTAAATGTGTATCGCTAAACAAAAGAGCTGCTACATACGTGGAGCAAAAACTGATAGAACTGGGAAGATAAATAGACAAATCCACAATTACAGCTGTGAACTTCAACACCCCCCTCTCATGCACAGAAAGACAAACACTGCATCATCTTACTCATATGTGAAATCTAAAAAAGTGAAATTTATAGACGGGGAAAGTAGAACAGTGGTTACCTGAGGCTGGGGGTGGGGTGGGGAACAGGGAGATGTTGATCAAAGGGTAGAAAGCTTCAGTTAGACAGGAGGAATAAGTTTTCAAGATCTACTGCACAGCATGGTGCATAATTACACGTATTTCCCAATTGCTAAAAGAGTAGATTTTACGGCCACGCGCGGTGCCTCATGCCTGTAATCCTAGCACTTTGAGAAGCCAAGGTGGGCGGATCACGAGGTCAGGAGTTCAAGACCAGCCTGACCAACATGGTGAAACCCCATCTCTACTAAAAATACAAAAATTAGCCAGGCGTGGTGGCACATGCCTGTAATCCCAGCTACTTAGGAGGCCGAGGCAAGAGAATCGCTTGAACTCGGGAGGCGGAGGTTGCAGTGAGCCAAGACTGCCCCACTGCTCTCCAGCCTGGGTGACAGAGCGAAACTCTGTCTCAAAAAAAAAAAAAGAAAAGTAGATTTTTCATGTTCTCACTTCAAAAAATATGAAATATGTGAAGTAACAGATATCATTCCACAGTCCACAGTATACACATATATCAAAACATCACATTGTATTCAATATATACAATTATTTGCTAATGAAATTTTTTTATTTCTAAATTTTAAAAAGTGATAAAACAACTATATAGAAAATGAGCAGACATTAGAAGAATAATAAAGGAATACTACGAACAGCTGTATATACATAAATTTCACCACACAGAAATATGGACCAACTCCTCAAAAAATACAAACTATCACAACTCACCCAATATGAAACAGATAATTATTTGCAAATGACATGACTGTCAACATAGAAAGACCCAAGGAGTTTAAAGAAAAAAGCTCCCTAGAACTAGTAAGTGAATTCAGCAAAGTCACAGGACACAATGTTAACATTCAAAAAACAACTGTACTTCCATATATTAGCAATAAACACATGGAAACTGAAATTTAAAACACCATTTACAATCCCCCCCAAAAAACAATACTCAGGTATAAATCTAGCAAAACAGGTACAGGATTTGTATGCTGAAAGTACACAATGCTATTTAAAGAAATCAAAGAACACCTAAATAAATGGAATAATAGACTATGTTCATAGATAGGAAGACTCAACATGGTGGAAAATGTCAATTCTCCCCATATTAATGGACAGATCTAATCAAATTCCTATCAAAATCCTGACACAATTATTTATAGATATCAAAATTATTCTAACATTTATATGGAAAGGCAAAAGAATTAGACCAGCCAAAACAATTTTGAAAAAGGAAGAAAACATGGGCCAGGCATAGTGACTCAGGCCTGTAATACCAACACATTGGGAGGCCAATACAGGAGGATGGCTTGAGCTCAGGTGTTTGAGACCAACCTGGGCAACAAAGCAAGACCCTGTCTCTACAAAAATAATTTTAAAAAAGAATTAGCCAGGCACGGTGGTGCATGCTTAGAGTCCTAACTACTCAAGAGACTAAGGTGGAAGGATTGCTTGAGTCCTAAAGTTCAAGGTTGCAGTGAGCTATGATCAAGCCACTGCACTCCAGCCTGGGCAACCAAGTGAAACCCTCATGTAAAAAGGGAAAAAAGAAAAAAATGGTTGCAATTATTCTACCTGGTTTCAAGACTTATATAGCTACAGTAATGAAGACTGTTTGTCATTGATATAGTTTGGAATTGATGTAGTTTGGATATTCATCCCCTCCAATTCTCATGTTTAAGTCCGATCCCCAGTGTTGGATGTGGGGCCTTGTGGGAGGTGTTTGTATGATGGGGAAGATCCCTTATGAACGGCTTAATGCCATTCCTGTGGGATTGAGTTCTCACTCTTAGTTCTCAGGAGATCTGGCTGTTCAAAAGAATCTGGCACCTCCCTCCACTCTCTTTCATTCTCTCCCACCATGTGATGTCTATTCCCCTTCACCTTCTGCCATGAGTGGAAGCAGCCTGAAGCCCTCACCAGAAGCAGATGCTGGCACCATGCTTCTATAGCCTGCAGAACTGTGAGCCAAATAAACCTCTTTTCTTTATAAATTACCCTGCCTCAGGTATTCCTTTATAACAAAGCAAAATAGGCTAACACAGGCATTACTGGTGGGGTAGGCACATAGATCAATGGAACCAAACAGAATTCAGAAATAGCTCCACACAAGAATAGCCAAGTGATTTTTGACAAAGGTGCAAAGGTGCAATGGAGGAAAGTCAACTTTTTCAATAAATAGTGCTGAAGCAACCAGGCATCCATAGGAAAGCAAAAAGTGAATCTTGACCTAAGTGTGGCACTTAACACAAAAAATCAACTCAGAATGGATCATAGTCTTAAATTTAAAACATAAAACTATAAAGCTTCCAGAAGAAAATACAGGATAACGTCTTCAGGTTCTAGTATTAGGTTAAAAAGCACACTTGACACCAAAAGCACAGAGACATTGTACCAAAGAGGATATGCAGCCACCAAATAAGCACATAAAAAGATGTTCAACATTGTTGGCAACTAGGGAAATATAAATTAAAACCAAAATAAGATATCACTACACATTCATCAGAATGGTAAAAATAAAAAATAGTGACAACACCAAAAGCTGCCAGGGATGATGAGAAACAGAATCACTTATACGTTGCTGGTGAGAATGTAAAACAGTACAGTCACTCGGGAAACTCTGGCAGTTTTTCTTAAAAAAAAAAAAAAAAAAAAAAGCAACTAAATATGCAACTACCACAGGACCCAGCAACTGCACTCCTGAGCATTTATCCAAGAGAAAGGAAGGCTTTTGTCCACACAAACATCTGTAAATGGATGTTTATAGTAGTTTTATTTGTAATTGTCAAAACTGGAAATGACCCAGATATCTTTCAATGGGTAAGTGGTTAAACAAACTGTGATTCAACCATACCACAGAATACTTCACACCAATAAAAATGAACAAACAACTGATACATCCAACAACCTAGATGAATCTCCAGAAAATTATGCCAAATGAAAAAAGTCAACCGCCAACCACAAAAGGTTACAAACCATATGACTATTTATACGACATTCTCAAAATGACAAAAATATATAAATGGAAAAAGATTGGCTTCGGGGGTGGAGGGCAGCACATGCAGTAGGATAAGAGGATAGGGTTATAAAAAGGGAATATGAGGGATCCTTGCAGTGATGAAACCCTTCTTTTCCTTAACTGTTTCAATGTCAGTATTCTGGTTGTAATATTGTACTACACTTTTTTAAAACATTACCATTGGGGAAAACTGGATGAAGTATACACAGGATCTATTATTTCTTACAGAGAGAAACTATTATTATTCCGTATTATTTCTTATATAGTTTTGATATTTGTCCCCTACAAATCTCAAGTTGAAATTTGATCCCCAATGTTGGATCACAACTGGGCATGAATCCAGAATTATCTCAAAATAAAAAGTGTAATTTAAAGAACTGTCAACCTCATATTAAATTCAAAACCCAGATCTGGCTTTCTGCTTAACAAAGTTAGTGGCAGGGATTTACAGCATTTCTCCATTTTATAATCCACTGGTATTTTGTGTCAGCAAGCGTCACTGGAAATTTAAAACATTTTAATGCTACAGTCCCTTAAAGTGATAAAACTGTCTGGACTGCCTCCAGCATAATAGAAATTGCTTTGGAACTCAGTGTCTTATAAATAGACACACATCATATAATTTATTCCAGTAATGCCACAGCAACCTCACATCTCACTTGCAAAAGTTAACTTTGGATAGCATTAAAAAGTACTCAACAGATAATGGTTCTCCTCAAGGTTATTTGTACAGATTTTCCATTTGTTGCATTAAAATTTAAAGAAATAATAATAAAAAGTAAAATATAAGAATAAGGAACAAATATGACACAAAAATAACAAATACCAAGGGTAAAAAGTGTATCTGTTGACCTAGGTACAATGGCAGTTGAAAATGCCAATACTAAATGAATAAGGTAAAATAGATTTAGTTCTTCAAACTCAGAAGTCCAAGAATATGTGTATATTATTATGATGCATGTTTTCCTCTAGTCTAAAAATCCTCCTGGCCTTCTAACATTAAAATTACTGTTAAAAATCCTAATATTGAGGCCAGGTGTGGTGGCTCACACCTGTAATCCCAACACTCTGGGAGGCTGAGGCGGGCAGATCGCCTGAGGTCAGGAGTTCAAAAGCAGCCTGGCCAACCTGGTGAGACCTTGTCTCCACCAAAAATACAAAAATTACCCAGGCATGGTGGCAGACACCTGTAGTCCCAGCTACTCGGGAGGCTGAGACCAGAGTATCACTTGAACCTGTGAGGAAGAGGTTGCAGCAAGCCAAGATCATGCCACTGCACTCCAGCCTAAGCAACAGAGCAAGACTTCGTCTCAAAAAAAAAAAATTTTTTACCATTGAAACTAAAAGATAAAAACAGGATATTCAAGTATCATGCTATTATTGTGTGAATTTTTTGAAAACCATACAAGAAGGAAAATGAGTTTTTTGGTCTTATTTCTAATACCATTATGCTTTGAGGCATATCTATACCATCACTGGTTCTATTAACCTAACAGAAACTATTCTTGGGCAGCCACAGGCATGACTGGTTGGCTGAATACTGCAAATAGTAATTTAAGACTGTGCTGCCATTTTCCAAACTACTTCTTTGAAATCAAAACCTATTTTATAACAAATACTACTGGGAGGAGCCAGGCCTTTTTGGCTTTGTCTGAAGTCATCTGACAGATATGAAAAGGTCAAATGTGCTTCAATCTCATATGCCCTGGACTGCATCTCTTAAGTCAAAGACAGGAAAATGATGAATCAGAAAGCTAATTCTAATAAATGTGGAAGTTCTGCAGTTATACAACTAATATTCTTACACTTGCAAAGACATATTTGCTTGCTCTTGACTCTCAAAATATAGTTGTTAAACTTCCATGTTAGTGGATATACATTTAACAGCTACAAAAAGAAACTGAATTAGGCTCCAGATTCAGAATATATCAGGCATTTCCTATTATGGTTAGTGTTTTACTAGGTCAAAGGGACATTTTAAAACCCTACTTAACTACTACCAATGGGAGATACAGTAGTAATTACACGAACAACACAATTTTTAAAATAATTCGGTATTCTTCCCTAACCTCTGAAATAAGAGGCATTCCACAATTCCGAATGAAGATGGAATTCTATTTGATACCACTTTGCCCTTTGTTTTAAGTTGTTTCTTAGTACACTACTTTCAATGTCCCAAACATAGCTAGGGCACATAAAATAAGAACACCGTAAACCTCATAATCCCCACTCCTTTTTTAATCCATGTTCTATTTTATTTCTATTAAATCTTACAATCCTTTGGATGCTGTATATTTTATTAAGCCTTGGCAAGAAAAATCACATCTGTCAGCTTGAAACTTCAAACTCTCGGTTTCACAAGTGTTGGTTAAAAAAGAAAATGGACATACTGAACAGATAAGGAAAGGCCGATAATGCCAGGGGAGACAGATAATGAAACTGAAGAGAATAAAATTCTGTTCTATAATTAATAACTCTGAAAATATCCTTGCAAAGTTGTCTGTAAGATCTCTTTGGTGACATCTGGACCAAAATCAAAATTTTAACATTATCACTAATTCTCCGCATGATAATTGGCTAAATGCATTCAAACTGGCATCTGTAATTGGCATATAATTCCTAAAGCTAAATCAAGGAGAAGCAAGGACTGCTATCTTGTCACTTCCCTGTTGAGGCCTAAATGTAAACAAACAACCTATAACTGGTAGATTCCTTCTCTTAAAGATAATGAACTGTCAGGAAAAGCAAGAAAAATGCATAAGTAGATTTCTCATACAGTCTTTCACAGTCATTTAAAAAGTTTGGAGACACTAGGTACACAAACTTTATATACTTCCTGGATTTTTTTAATTAGACATCAACAAATGTCAACTACAAAAGAAATTTGCCATTTTTTGGTCACCAGTCATCCAGTCCCTCTTCCTAACACCACTCAACTTCCTTCTGAGGAAATACCTTTCCTGCACTGTGCCTGGTCTGTAGAACAGCAAATCAGACATTCCGCCCTTCAAATACAAAACCTGAAAGAGTCCCTGGCTCTCTTCAGAAACACCTTTCGTCCTACAGTCTGGTACAGTCAAGGGCAGAACCACAGCCTAAGTTTCAGCCAGCAAGGCTCTTGCTCAGGAATCTGAACCTGGAATGGAGTGACACAGAGTGAAGGAACAGCTGAAGTTCACTTTTTCCTTCTAGCAGTATCCCCAAACAGGACTCCAAGGGAGTCCAGGTCCAGAAACCCTCGGGAGCTGCCAGGTCTAGCTGCCAGGAATAGCTGACTATTCCAATCTTCTCTTGGAGCCTTTGACCTTGCTCATTTTCTTCTAATAAATATCCTTTATGCCTAAGTTAGGCAGAATCAACCTTAAAAAGTAATAGATAGTGCTGTCCAGTTTCCTGCCCTTCCTGGACACAAAAACATTTCCCAGCCCCCTTAGAGTCAGGTAGGGCCATGTGACTAGTTCTAGCCAATTAACTGAAAGTGGAAATGATGTATGTACTCCTCTGTGCAATTTTCCATACTCTCTTCCTCTGTCTCTGGAAACTGTTAAGGCACTATGCTGGATAGAAGTGCCACATAAGATGAAAGTAGCCTAGAGTGCTGAGGTCAGCTGCCCACAAGAGCTAGCTAGGCCTGCAGCAACCCTCTGAGATTTGGATGGTTTTTGTTACCATAACATAAGCTGGTCTATCCTGACTGAGAGATAACCCTAATCATTCAATTCAAAAACATCACTCTAGCTAGAGGTAGTCATGAAGGAGTTCTACTACTTTAAAAGAATTGTTAATAAAACAGTGAACTATTGCATCCATATCTTAGGGTAGAGGAGCATTTGTATAGCAGCTAAGATCTGTACCAACATTTATGTCATGGATCTGACACCAGGGTTGCAAAGCACCAATCACCAGAAAAGCAGCACATGAACCATAGACTGTATACAACATGCTGGAAAAGGCAACACCATGAAGACGGTAAAAAGGTCAATGACTGCCAGGGGTTAGGGGAAAGGAAAAATAAAAAATAGGCAGAGCACAGGGGGTTTGTAGGATAGTGAAAATACTCTGTATAATACTATAATGGTAGATACATGTTTTCATACATTCTTCTCAACCCAAAGAAATGTATAACACCAAGAGCAAAGCACAATGTAAACTATAGACTTTGGGTGACAATAATGTGTCAATTTATTGACTAGAACAAATGCACCACTTTGGTGCAGGATATTAATAGGAGAGGCTGTACATGTGTGAGGGCAGGGGTATATGAGATGTCTTTGTACCCTTCTCTCAATTTTGATGTAAACCTAAAACTACTCTTTTAAAAATTTGTTTTCATTTTTAAAAGTATACTGATCTATCTGCTATGCAGACTAAGTCAAGAAATTGGGTATCAAATTGCAATAAATCTGTAATAAATCTATAGTTCAAAAGCAGATTACTCAAATAAAATTACTTTTTCCATTTCTGGTAAATAGCAGACAAAATCTTCTGAATATTACTCCCACTGAAAGAAACAAAACATGCTAGATAAAATATATTTATAAAATGCATACCTAAATTTGCAAGAAATTAAGAAAACCTCAAAGACCAAAACTAGACAGAAAAGAAGAAAACTGACAGAAAAGGGGAAACAGAGAGAAAACAGGGCAACAGAGAGATAGAGAACAACAGGGAACAAAGAGAGGCAACAGAAAATCAGGATACTTTAACCCTCGGTGGGGGTGGGGGGAGATATGCTAAACTCTTGGTGACCTTGAAATGACCTTCTGAAATGGAACAAGAGACAACCCTTAGCTCCTGCCCATAGAGTAGTATCAAATAGGAGACCATTAATATTAAATTGGTACCTCAAGGATATATGAATAAGAAATGAACCAGCCTGCAAGAGAGGCTGGAAAGAAATGTTGAGACCTTGATACTAAATGAAACAGTGGTGAAAAAAATCTCCCCTGAGAATCAAACCAAGTCTCAAAAGCAGGTGAGCAGCTCACATTCACAATGCCTCACCTGGGAGACCAGAGATTCAAACCCCGGGAGTCTGCTAGGTTGGACAACTGAAACACGGCCTCTAATTAATGAAGTCAAAATGCTACAATTTCCCCAGCATACTCTAGAGCAGTGGTTCTCAAATTTTAGTGTGCATCAGAATCACTGAAGAGTCTGTAAAAACATAGATCGCAAAACCCCTTCCTTGAGTTTCTCCTTTAGCAGATTTGGGGTAAGATCTGAGAATTTGCATTTCTAACAGGTTGCCAAGTAATGCTCATGCTGCTGGTCTAGGAGCATACTTTAAGAACCACTACTGTGGTACTCAATATTGCCTACGCATTAGCATCACCCTTGTAGCTTTAAAGACTACAGATACTTCCATCCACCCCAAGAGATACGGATTACATGATATGGGGTACAGCCTGGGCATAAGAACTTATTTAAATGTTAAAATAGAGAGCATAAGACTGACAGAACAGACTCCTCATGGCAATAAGATGCTAAATTATAAACAAGACCTAAGGCCACGCTAGGCAAGGGTTAGATCACACACCCTACACTTAAAGAATAAAAACTATGTTCTAACTGCCACAGGGTTTTTTGTTTTTCTCTAGCAGCTAAATAAGCACTGGCCTCAAGACAAGCACTACTGAAACAACTGCAGCCCAACATCTGACAGCCAGATGTTGACTGACAACCTCCCCTATTCACAAGCCAAAATAACAGTTTTGATTGGACGAGAGACTGATTCAGTAACTTTCTCCTGATAAGAGGTCACCGACCACAGACTGGTTCTGGCCGGTTTACAGAGGCTGTGTACTGAGTGCCTTCCCGTCTTCTGCTTCACCTAGGGCCTAATTGTTATGAACTTAAATGTTAAGTCTCCACCCCAAAGTGAACATGGACTGCATGTAACATGCATGTTTACTTTCTACACATGTGTGTGATCCCTTTCATGAATATTCACAGCTTCTCCTATAACCATTAAACATGTAAACTTAGCCAACTCATTTGGCATAAATTCCTATTCCATTCTTCCCTCCCTCGAAGTGCCTGCTTTCAGTTTCTGCCAGAAGCCACACTTTCCAGCCTGTCAGGAGAGCCAACCTGCAGGCTGCAACCACTTATAAGAAATCAAGCTTTCCTCTTCAAATTTAGGGGCCTCGGGATTCTTCAGTTAACACCAACATGCCGTCAAGGTTGAGAACCACTGCCAAAGAGGACAGAATCTAAAAGCTCTGGAAATTGGAAATGCTGGAATGACTCAACAAACTCAGCCCTCTACCCCTTAAACCATTCCTCTTACATGACCCTGGGAGACCGTCTTAGTGAAGGGGGCACCAGCATCTTTGAAGAGGTCTAAAGTAGCTATCCTTTATAGGCCAGAGATGACAGTGAGAAATCCTAACAATGGAATTTGGTTCTCTGATCACAGTGGAAACCATGAGATTTGGGATTAGTAAAGGCCAGTAGCAGCCCTTACCTGCAGATAAGGTGGGCACAACTGCCACAGTGAGTCAAAGGGCAATGTGGTGACCAGAATATCTGACCCACAGGAATCAATGGTAAACTAACCATCAGATCTGTCTCCTAAGTTGATACTTGACATTTAAGAAGAAAATTTCTAGATTTACTGAGCAGAAACCTAACTTTAGTCCCATAAAGAATTCACAGCTTCTTACCCAGATCCCAGATTTAACCAAAAGAAAAAAAAAAAAGAAATATCGGGATCACTATAGATAACGGTCCATACATCATCTCAGAGATGTATCAGAATCAGCCTCTGAATTCCCCCTTTTAATCTACCCACCAAGCAACTGCATGGCAGTGGCTAAAAGAGGAAGGTGCAATAAAAAGACCGGCAGTCAGCAGAGGCCTCCCCATTCTGAAACCTACCTATGATGATAACAGTAATAGTGGTCTGTGTCTTCTTACCAATATAGGGTATCTTAACCATGACTCTTAGCAGCTATACTGGAAAGAGAAGCATACCCTTTTTCTAATCTCACAGCTGCCCTCTGGAAACCACACACAAAACCTGATTAATATGGAGGGAGAAACCATTCCAGGCAGAGAAAACCGAGCCAGAGGCATATAATCCAGGTACTGCTACACTGTTGTGGCAGGTCCCCACTTCTGTATTTAATATAAGCATCTACTGCAGTGTGGATGATACATACATTTATCAAGGGTTATATGACACACATTTTGAAACAGAACCACAACTATGCCTCCTATATGAATGTTTTCTTAAGAAGCCAAGTTATACTGTCCTGTAATTAAAATTGGGTCTTTTAGATGCTGTAATAATTTAAAAGTTATGGCATAGAGAACTCCAATATTACAATTTTGAGCTTGCTAAATATAACTAGTATTATTTACTTGTTACTATACTATTAAAAGTCATATCTTCAACACTCCCCAAATAGTAGAAATACAAAGGAAGCTCACTTTAAATTGCATTTTTCTGCTTCAGGGATCAGCTCTGATTAGTTGTGTTTTGTGCAGTTCTTTCCATCTCCAATTCTGTTTCCATGTTTCTTTCATCTAATAGAAAATTAAATGTGATACTTTGCTAGGTTCCCAAGGATTACTAACTTACACTACATTCAAATATGTTAGTCTCACAATTGCAGCCCTAAAAAATACAGCAAAGGTACATTCATAGCCCAGGTAAAACGAGCACCAAAATTAGTCACAGCAGCAAACATAGGAGCTAAAAATTGTTCTATGAGATGTCAGATAAGAAATTAAATGAATTCCATCATTTTAAGAAATTAGAAAGCATGTCTTTTAAGAATTCTTTGATGTGAGGTGTTTAATTTGTATGCAAAAGTGATTCAAATATGGCAATTCCCCAAATGACATGTACTTCAGCATCACAGCTTAATATAAGAAACAAATCCAGAATGTTTCACTTCATTATACACAAAAATTTGATTATTATTAAACTCTTGCTTTATTATTTTCAACAAATTTGCCTCTCCTACTGTCCAAAAAGTAACAAAAAAAGAAGTCTATTTAGCTGTGAGATACAAGGGTAAATTCACTGAAATTAACAATGTGGAGGATTTAAATGACATGTCTAAGCTCAGGGCTACAAAGAAGCAAGAAATAATCACATACTGTGTCTGATGTAAAATACGGCATCCTATGGCCCCTCCAAATATACAGTGTACAAAACAACTGAGAAAACTACACCAAAGCAGGAATGGGATACAAAGTACTCCATGAGGACACATTAATAAAAAAAAAATAATAAACAAATACATAAGCTCAACTTCAGCTTCAAATCCAACAGGATAGTTTTTCCAGAAAAGTATCTAAGAGTTCAAGACCAGCCTCTGCAACATGGTGAAACCCCATTTCTACAAAAAATACAAAAATTAGCCAGGCGTGGTGGCGCACCCCTGGGGTCCCAGCTACTTGGGAGGCTGTGATGGGTAGACTGTTTGAGCCCTGGAGGCAGAAGTTGCAGTGAGCCCAGACTGCACAACTACACTCCAGCCTGGATGACACAGTGAGACCCTGTATAAAAACAAAACAAAACAAAACAAGACTAAGCCAATTAGTCTTCTAATTGCCCTTCTTCACCTCTCACAGCTTTTCTTCCTTTCATTTCCTATTAGACTGGATAAACTAGGTCCTGGGGTAAAAGACTCCAAAACACAGGGCTTTGTGGAAGAGGGTTTGGAAGTGGCCACTCTCCCTCCAAAGAGATCCAACCCCTCTCTTTGACTGAAACTCAGCTATCTTCTGGAAAACAGCATAAACTAGGCTAACTTCTTTTACCACGAATTCTCCCGCACAAACCTAGTTTCTGTAGAGCCCTATTCTCTTTCCCTAGAGGGCCAGCTTTCCCCTTCTCTGAGATGATGCTTCATATCTCCTCCTCTACTCAAATCCCTTGGGTACTCATTATTCTCTTTCTAATGAATGATCTTTCCAATGTATTGCTGAATTCAGTTTGCTAGTATTTTGTTGAGGATTTCTGCATCAATATTCATCAGAGATACTAACCCGTGGTTTTCTTTTCTTGATATATCATCTTTGTCAGATTTTGGTATAAGGTAATACTGGCCTCGTAGAGTAATTCTGGAAGTATTCTCTCCTCGTCTTATTTAATTTATTTATTTACTTATTTATTTATTTTGAGTAGTTTGAGTAGGATTGGTATTAGTTGGTTCTGCTTTAAACGTCTGGTAGAATTCAGCAGTGAAGCCATCAGGTCCCTGGCTTTTCTCTACTGGGAGACTATTTATTATGATTTTGATCTCGTTTGTTATTAGTCTGTTCAGATTTTGGATTTCTTCATGGTTCAATCTTGGTAGATTGTATGTATCTAGGAATTTGTCCACTTCTTTTAGATTTTCCAATTTATTGGCATATAGTTGGCATAGCCACTAACGACTCTTTAAATTTCTGCAGTATTAGTTGTAATGTGTCCTTTTTCATTTCTGACTTTATTTATTTGGATCTTCTTTTTTTATTAGTCTGCCTAAAGATTTGTCATTTTGTTTTAACTCTTCGGAAAAACTACTTTTTGTTTCATTGATCTTTTATATTGTTTCTCCATTTCAATTTCATTTATTTCTGCTCTGATCTTTATTATTTCTTTTCTTCTAATTTTAGATTTGGGTTTCCCTTGCTTTTCTAATTCTTTAAGATGTATTATTAGATTGTTCATTTGAAGTTTTTCCTCTTTTTGACATAGGCGCTTATAGCTATAAAATTATCTCTGAGTACTGCTTTTACTGTATCCCATAGGGTATTTTTGTTTTGCTTTGTTTTTGGCAGAATCTCACTTTGTCGCCCAGGCCAGAGTACAGTGGAGCGATCTCGGCTTACTGCAAGCCTCCACCACCCAGGTTCAAGAAATTCTTGTGCCTCAGTCTCCCAGGGAGCTGGAATTACAGGCACCTGCCACCATGCCTGGCTACTTTTTGTATTTTTAGTAGGGATGGGGTTTCACCACATTGGCCAGGCTGGTCTCGAACTCCTGACCTCAAGTGATTCACCTGCCTCGGCCTCCCAGAGTGCTGGAATTACAGGCATGAGGCACCATGTCCAGCCTCCCAAAGGTTTTGGTAGGTTGTATTTACATTATCATTTGTTTCCAGAAATTTTTCAATTTTTTTTTTTTAAACCAGGCTGGAGTGCAGTGGCATGACCTCAGCTCACTGCAACCTCCACCTCCTGGACTCAAGCGATCCTCCCACCTCAGCCTCCCAAGTAATGGGGACTACAGGCACATGCCACCATGCTTGGCTAATTTTTGTTTTTGTTTTTGTTTTGTTTTGCTTTTTGTAGAGACAAGGTTTCACCATGCTGCCTAGGATGGTCTGGAACTCCTGGCCTCATGTGATCTGCCTACCTTGGTCTCCCAAAGTGTCGGGATTATAGGCATGAGCCACAGTTCCTGGCCCAAATTCCTTTTTTTTTTCCCCCATAGAAAGCAGAAAAATAATTTATTCCAAAAGATGGCAGAAATAATAAATTTATCCTGAAAATACAGTAAGGTGTAATTCTGTTGAGATAGCTCTTCCCTCTGAAAATGCTTTCCTACTGACTGCCCCACTGGAGTCTTATTTGTCTTGCAGCAGTTTCTAAACACTTCACTGATTCTCATGTGAGAAGGCAGGAGCCATCTTCAAGTGCCAGATTCCAAGGAGAGAGTAACGTATCTCTCAGAAGAAGAGCATCTTGTATCTCAGAAGAGTACATAATCATTTTGTGGAGTCAGCACAGTTCAGTTTAAGTAGGCACATAATTCATTAAAGTGTAAAAAAGTGAAGGAAAAAACACTACATTGTAGAATAAGACATTTAAATGTGGTGCTAATGTTTGAGGCAACTGATGGCCAAAATGGGCAAGTCAAGAAAGGTAGTCTGGTTTGGAGGTGATTTTGCATCTAGAAGGCATTCTCTCCTCGTGACCTCAAAGACTGAGCACTGTAGAGCACATCTTCTTCCTCAAGGCCAATGATGTTTCAGATACCAGATGGCTTCATTTTTCAACTGTGGTCCAAAGAGAGGGTTGAGTTGGGCCAGAACTGAAATCAGCCAAAAGAGACAGCAGAAAACTGGACAGGTCACCAATACGGTAATGATAACTCCTCAGTAAGGACCCATAGGGATAAACCAAGGCACCAAGAAGCCAACGAAGCCCCAGAACATGCTCATCACAGTGAGAGGCACCATGAGGCCATGATACGCCATGGTCACTGCCTCAGCTGCCAGCCTCTGCCCTGCCACCTCACTTCCCAAATTCCTTCTTCTTCTTTGTTTTGTTTTTTTGTTTTGTTTTGTTTTTTAAGACAGAGTCTCACTCTTTCACTCAGGCTAGAGTGCAGTGGCGCAATCTCAGCTCACTGCAACCTCTGCCTCCCAGGTTCAAGCAATTCTCCTGCCTTGGCCTCCTGAGTAGCTAGGAATACAGGCGCACACCACCATGCCCGGCTAATTTTTGTTTGTTTGTTTGTTTTTTAGTAGAGACAGGATTTCACCATGTCGGTCAGACTGCTCTTGAACTCCTGATCTCGTGATCCACCCACCTCGGCATCACAAAGTGCTGGGATTACAGGCGTGAGCCACCACACCTGGCCCCCAAATTCCTTTGTAATTTCTTCACTGACCCACTATTCAGGAGCATATTGCTTACTTTCCATGTATTTATAAAGTTTCCAAAATTCTTATTAATTTCTAGTTTTACTCCATAGTGGTCAGAAAAGAGGCTTGATATTATTTCAATTTTTTAATGTTTCAGGACTTGTTTTGTGATCTAAAATGTGTTCTAACCTTGAGAATAATTCATGTTTGAGAAAAAGAATGTGCATTCTGCAGCTCTTGGATGAAATGTTCTGTAAATATTAGATCCTTTTTGTCTATAATGCAGATTAAGTCTGATGCTTCTTTGTTGATTTTCTGTCTGGGAGATCTGTCCAATGCTGAAAATGGCTTTTGAAGTCTCCAGCCATTATTGTATCACGGCCTCTCTCTTTAGCTCTAATAATATTCCCTTTATATATCTAGGTGCTCCAGTGTTGGGTACATGTTTTACATTGTTTACATATGTTACAATATTTTACATTGTTATATCACCTTGCTGAACTGACCCCTTTATCATTATGTAGTGACCTTCTTTGGCTCTTCATGCAGATTCTGTCTTGAAATCTATTTTATCTAATGTAAATATAAGTACTCCCGTTCTTTTTTGGTTTCCACTTGCATGGAATACTTTTTCCATCCCTTTATTTTCAGCCTGTGTGTGTCTATATAGGTGAAGTGTGTTTCTTATAGGCAACAATCAATGGGTCTTGTTTTTTCATCCAGCCAGTCTCTGTCTTTTGATGGGAGAGTTTAGTCCATTTACATCCAATGTTATTATTGATAAGTAAGGACTTACTCCTGCAATTTTGTTATTTGTTTTCTGGTTGTTTTGTGATCTTCTCTTCCTTCTTTCTTTCCCATTATTTTAACCTGATAATTTCACACTATTTACAAAAACCAACAAACAAAGAAAAAGAAAACTAATAAAAACTCTATGCCTTAATTTCATGCCCCTGCTTTTAAACGTTTTGCTGTTTCTATTTATATCTTATTTTATTGACCATCTTGAAAAATTAATGTAATTATTACTTTTGATTGGCTCATATTTTAGTCTTTCTACTTATGGTAGAAGTATTTCACACACAATTACAGTGTTACAATATTCTGTGTTTTTCTAAGTACTTACAATTACCAGTGAGATTTCTAACTTCAGATGATTATTTCTCATCACTGTCCTTTTCTTTCTGACGGAAGTATTCCCTTTAGCATTTCTTGTAGCACAGGTCTGGTATTAATGAAATCCCTCAGGTTTTGTTTGTCTGGGAAAGTCTTTATTTCTCTATCACATTTTAAGGATATTTTCACCAGATATACTCTTCTAGGATAAAAGTTATTTTCCTTCAGTACTTTAAATACGACATGCCACTCTCTCCTGGCCTTTAAGGTTTACACTGAAAAGTGTGCTGCCAGATGTACTGGAGCTCCATTTTATGTTATTTCTTTCTTTTCTCTTGCTGCTTGTAGGATCCTTTCTTTATCCTTGACCTTTGGGAGTTTGATTATTAAATGCTTTGAGGTTGTCTTCTTTGGGTTAAATCTGCTTGGTGTTCTATAACCTTCTTGTACTTGGATACTGACATCTTTCTCTAGGTTCAGGAAATTCTCTGTTATTATCCTTTTGAATAAACTTTTTACCTCTATCTTTCTCTACCTCCTTTTTAAGGCCAATAACGTTTAGACTTTCTCTTTTGAGGCTATTTTCTAGATCTTGTAGGCATGCTTCTTGTTTTTCCTTTTTTGCGACAGGGTCTCAGTCTGTCACCCAGGCTGGAATGCAGTGGCATGATCTCAACTCACTGCAACCTCCACCTCCAGGGCTCAAGCAATCCTCCCACCTCAGCTTCCAGAGTAGCTAAGACCACAGGCTCACACCATCAGACCCAGCTAATTTTTGTTTTTTTGTAACAACAGGATTTCACCATGTTGCCCAGGCTGGTCTCAAACTCCTGAGCTCAAGCAGTCCAGTCTCAGCCTCCCTAAGGGCTGGGTTTACAAGTATGATACCGCGCGCAGCCTGTGTATTTTCAATTAGCCAGTCTTCAACCTCACTAATTCTTTCTTCTGCTTAATAAATTCTGCTATTAAAGGACTCTGATATGCTTTTCAGGGTGCCAACTGTATTTTTCAGCTTCAGAATTTCTGCTTGATTCTTTTTAATTATTTCAATCTCTTTGTTAAATTTATCTGATAGAATTCTAAATTCCTTCTCTGTGTTATCTTGAATTTCTTTGAGTTTCCTCAACATAACTATTTTGAATTCTCTCTCTGAAAGGTCACATATCTCTGTTTCTCCAGGATTGGTCCCTCGTGCCTTATTTATAAAGTTCATTGGTGAGGTCATGTTTTCCTGGATGGTGTTGATAGCAGATATTCTTCAGTGTCTGGGCATTGAAGAGTTAGGTATTTATTATAGTCTTCACTGTTTCAGCTTATTTGTAGTCATCCTTCTTGGGAAGGCTTTTCAGATATTTGAAAGGACTTGGGTGTTGTGATCTAAGCTGTATCTGCTTTAGGGGGCACCCCATGCCCAACAACACTGTGGTTCTTGCATTCTCATACATGTACTGCCTTGATGGTCTTAGGTAAGATCTGGAAGAATTCTCTAGATCACCAGACATACACTCTTATTCCCTTCCCTTACTTTCTCCCAAACATACAGAGTCAATCTCTCTGTCTCTCTCTTTCTCCCCCGCTCCCTCCTCCCCCTTCCCCCACCTTTCTCTCTCTCTCTCTGTTCTGAGCCACCTAAAGACCTAAAGCTTGGGGTGGAGTGACACAAGCATCCCTGTGGCCACCACCACTGTGACAGCACTGGGTCAGACCTGAACCCAGAGAAGTGCTAGGTCTTACCCAAGGCCTGCTATAACCACTCCCTAGCTACTGCCTATGTTCACTCAAGGCCCTGGGGCTGCACAATCAGATATGGCAAAGCCAGCCAGGCCTGTCCTTCCCTTCAGGGCAGCAAGGTCCCCCAAGTCCCAGGTGGGTCCAGAAGTGCCATCCAGGAGTCAGGGACTAGAGTCAAAAACCTTAGAAGTCTACCTGGTGTACATACTGCAGCTGAACTGGTACTGAAACTACACAAAGCAGTCCTTCCCTTCCTCCTTCCCCTTTCCAAAGGGAGAGGATTCTCACCCATAGCCACCACCAGGCAATGAGGACTACTGCCAGACTACCACTGATGTTCCCTTGAGGCCCAAGATCTCTTAAGTCAGCTTGTCATAAATGCTGCCTGACCTGGGCCTCACCCTTCAGGACAGTGGGCTCCCCGTCTGGCCCAGGAGGTCCAGAAATGCCATCCAAGAGTCAAGTCCTAAAATTGGGGATCCCAAGAGCCCTTTTGGTGCTCTACCCTCTTTGGTCATGCTGGTACCTAAGGTGCAAGACAAAGTCCCCTTTACTTTTCCCTCTGCTTTTCTCAAGCAGGAAGAGTTTTGCCCCTACACCACAACTGGTCATGTGGTAAGTCTCACCTGAAGCCAGCAAGTCTTAGAGACTCACCAAGGGCCTCAAAATGTAATATGGGGGTATCACTGCTGGTTATTCAGGGCCCAAAGGCTCTTCAGTTCACAGGTAATGAATGCTGACAGCACTGGGTCCTTTCCCTCAAGGCAACAGGTTCCCTTCCGGCCCAGGTTGTTCTAGAAATACCATCTGGGAGCCAGGGCCTGAAACAGGGGCCTCATGACTTTAACTGGTGCCCTATCTTGCTGTGGCTGGGCTGGTATCCTACGTGCAAGACAAAGTCCTCCCCGCTCTTCCCTCTTGTCTCCTCAAGCAGGAAGGGTCTTTTTTGGAGCCGCAAGCTGTGCAGCCTGGGGTTGGGGGAGGAATGAAGCCAGCACGTCCCAGCTGCCCCAGCTGGCATCTCAGTATGTCTCATGCCCCCTCAGTCCACTGTCTCTGGGCCTAATTCAGCACTAGGACTCACTTACAAGTTGCAGTCCTTATGGCCTAGACTGCCTTTCAACATTGCTTGTACACATTGCTTGCTGCAGCACTCAGTGGTAAGATTTGCAGGAACTCAAGCTCCCACCACTGGGACTCCCCTTTGGCTAAGGCTGGATTACATGCCCTCTCCATGGGCGGGCGTCAGCTGAGTTTGGTCTCGGTTTCCTTTCTGCTCTGACAGGACACCACTGAGTTCAGTGCCTCACAACTGCTATGTTCTCCCTCCCCCAGTGCCCAGAGATGTTCTCCACACCAGGCTGCTGCTAGGGCAGGGATCAGGGAGTGGTATTGGCAATTCAGAAGTGTTTTTTTGTGGGTTTTTTTATGCCTCTTTCAGCGATATGAGGTTAAAACCAGGTACTATGAGTGCTCACCCGATTTTTGGTACTATGAGTGCTCACCTGATTTTTGGTTCTTATAAAGGTGCTTTTACCATGTAGATATTTGTTAACTTGGTGTCCTTGCAGGAGGGATGACAGGTGGAATCCTCTATTCCACCATCTTGCTCTGCCTCATTATTCTCTTTCTCACGGTGACCTTGCTGTACCCCAGAGTCAGAAGCCACTATATATTAGATAGCTCATTCAAGGCTGGGCATGGTGGCTCACGCCTGTAATCCCAGCACTTTGGGAGGCCAAGGTCAAGTCAATTGTTTGAGTTCAGGAGCTCAAGAAGATAACTCATCATCCAACACCAAATCTTACCCACTTCATTTACATGTATTCATCTTTTCTTCCTGTTATAGTGGATAAAATGTCCCTTCCTTCTCTGATCTAAGGCCAATTACCCTGGGTCATTCCCTTCCACCCACTTTAAGAATTATCTACCTTCAAACAATTTTAGACATGATTTCCCTAAACTGAGTTGGTCCACACCCATTCAGCCTCATCTACCACCACATGCAAGCTGTATCTATATCACAAGACCTCCTGTTATCGTTGCTGTTATCGTTCATGCTGTGTTGCTTGTGTGGTACCTTCTCATAAAGCTAAGTAGACCTGATGTTGAGTGAATATAATTAAGTATCAATATATATTAATGCAGCAGTCCCCAACCTTTTTGGAACCAGAGATCAGTTTTGTGGAAGACAATTTTTGAATGGACCAGGGTTAGGGGGATGGTTTTGGGGTGAAACTGTACTGCCTCATATCATCAGGCATCAGTTAGATTTTCATACAGTGCGCACAACCTACATCCCTCACATGAGGAGTTCACAGTAGGGCTCACACTCCTGTGAGAATGGAATGCCACTGCTGATCTGACAGGAGGCAGAGCTCAGGCAGCAATGCTCACTGGCCCGCTGCTCACCTCGTGCTGTGCAGCCCGGTTCCTAACGGGCCATAAACCAGTCCTGGTCCACAGCCCAGTTTGGGGACCCCTGTATTAATATATCTACTGTAATATGCACTTGTATATGTGTTTGTGTGCATTCACAGTATATGTGTGTTGAATTCATCAGTGAAGTCATCTAAGCCTGGAACTGTTATTGTGGGAAGGTTTTTAATAATGTACGAACAGATACAGGGCTCCCAAAATTTTTCTATCAGTTCCAGAAAGTTCTGTTATTCAAGCACTTTTTCCACTTAAGTTGTCAAGTATGAAGTTATTCAGACTATCCCCTTAGTATCCTTTAACATACATTGGATTCATACTGCTATCTCCTAGTCTTGACGTTGGTAATTTGTATTTTCTCTCTATTTTCTTTTGCTCAATCTAGCTAGAGATTTAAGAAATTTATGCAATTTATCAATATGAACTATTGGCTTGGTTTCATCTCTTTTTTTATTCTTTTCTACCTCTGGGAACACACGACATCATAATTTTTTATCTATTGTTACTTATCGAGTTCATTGAGTTCAGCTCTTATTTTTATTATTGCCTTTATTTGAATTGCATTGGGTTTAATTTGCTCTCCTTTTTCTAGCTTCTTAAACTGGAACTTAAAACATTCTTGATTTCTAATATAGTAGCTCCCAAAGTATAGTCCCTAAACCAGCAGCATCAAAAGCCACAAGGGCACTTACTGGAAATGCAAATTATTGTGCCCCACTCAAAATCTACAGAATGAGAAACTTTGGAGGTAGGGTCTGACAATCTGTTTTGTTGTTTTAAGAGGGCAAGGTGTCACCTAGGCTAGAGTGCAGTGATGAGATCCTGGCTCACTGCTAACTCCACCTCACAGGTTCAAGCGATTCTCATGCCTCAGCCTCCCAAGTAGCTGGGATTACCAGTGTGTACTACCACGCCCAGATAATTTTTGTACTTTTAGTAGACAGGGTTTCTATTAAACCATCCTTGACTAGACTGGTCTCAAGCTCCTGGCCTCAAGTGATCTGTCCACCTCAGCCTCCCAAAGTGCTGGGATTACAGGCATGAATCACCACGCCCACCCTGACAATCTATGTTTTAACAAACCTTCCGGGCAACTGTGATGCACAGAGTTTTCAGAACTATTGTTCTAATCTGAGGATTTCAGCTATGAATTATTTCACTCTTATCCCGACTTCAGCAGCATCACAAACATGGTGATGTGTTGGGTTCCCCTTATTACTCACTTTTAAATATTTTCTAAAAATTTGTGAGATTTTATTGACCCATGAGTTACAAGTATTTTTCTTAATTTCCCAACATTTGGTGGATTTTCTAGATTTCCTCTTGTTAGACATTTCTAATTTAATTCCAACATGGTCAGAGAACATATTCTAAATACTTTCAATACTTTGTTATAAAGATATGTTTTATGGCCAAGAATATGGTCTGTTTTAGTGACTATTCAGTGTGCTTTCAAAATAAAGGTATTGTACAATTGTGGGAATTAGCATTCCATAAATGTTAATTATTTCAATATCATTAATATCATTCAAATCTTCCATGTTCTTACATAATTTTTATCTACTTATTTTAAAGATATCCAACAATAATGAATTTGTCATTATCAAGGTCTCCTTTTAGTTCTGTCAATTTTCTTTCATATATTTTAAAGTAGTCTCATTTTACACAGACAAATTAAGGATTGTTAATGCTTCCTAATGAACTGAAATTTTCATTATTATGAACTGTTTTTATCTCTAGTAATACTCCCTTAATTTCTACTGTGTTATTAATATAGCTACTTAAGCTTTCTTGTTACTAGTGTTTCCATGGTATATCTTCTTCTGTTTTTTAAGTCTAACCTCCTATTTAAAGTATGTCTCATATGAACTATATATAGCTAGGTTTTTGTTTTTGTTTTTATTTTGAGATGGAGTCTCACTCTGTCACCCAGGCTGGAGTGCAGTAGTGGGATCTCAGCTCACTGTAACCTAGGCCTCCAGGTTTCAAGCCATTCTCCTGCCTCAGCCTCCCAAGTAGCTGGGATTACAGAGGCATGCACCACCACACCCACCTAATTTTTTTGTATTTTTTTTTAGTAGAGACAGGTTTCACCACGTTGGTCAGGGTGGTCTTGAACTCCTGACCTCAAGTGATCCACCTGCCTTGGCCTCCCAAAGTGCTGGGATTACAGCTGTGAGCCACTGCACCAGCGTAGGTCTTTTTTTTTTTCCAACCTAATATAACAATCTCTGCCTTTTGACGGGAATATTTAGGCTACTCATATTTAATCCCAGCTGCTGCTTTCTGCTGGGTTCCGTTCAGCACATGCACAGCTTCAAAGTTAGCCAATGACTGTAGAGGAACTTGTACACATATTTTATGACTCTGCCCTTACTATGATTTTTCCCTACTCATTTTCCACCACCCTTTCGCAGCAGGGCCAAATTCCAACCTCAGTTCCTTGACCCAGGAAGAAGTCACTTTCTGCCTAAACTCTATTCCCTTGGTGTGAACTTAGCACATCTGCAGAAGGATAAACTAGTTAAACGTCCAGCTCAGCCAGGTCACTTCCCTTCTTTCAAGTAGTGTGTTGCCTCCAGTTTCTGCCTACTTTTGTTTTTATATTCCGTCCAGATGTATTATTATTATTACTGGCAAGATGGTAAGCCCAATACAGCTCCTTGACCATTATCAGAACCAGGAGCCCAGGTGTGGTTTTGATGTTAATTTCCCAGTTTGGGAGAAGTATAAATTCATACCCCAAAACATGAATAAAATTGGAAAAAAAAAAACTGCAGTTGAAAAATTATATGGAAGACTTTTTTTCTCCCTCTTTCTAGAGCTGAAGATAAAAATCAAAAACTCCGGCCAGATGCGGTGGGTCACACCTGTAATCCCAGCACTTCGGGAGGCCAAGGCAGGTGGATCACGAAGTCAGGAGTTCAAGACCAGCCTGGCCAAGATGGTGAAACCCCATCTCTACTAAAAATAGAAAATTAGCCAGGCATGGTGTTAGGCGCCTGTAATCCCAGCTACTCGGGAGACTGAGGCAGAGAACTGCTTGAACCTGGGAGGCAGAGGTTGCAGTGAGCCAAGATCTCGCCACTGCACTCCAGCCTAGGTGACAGGGTGAGACTCTATCTCAAATAAATAAATAAATAAACAGACGTCTTTGTTATCTCTCTATGTAGGTAAGTGAGTTGCCTTTTTTTTTTTCCAAATTCCCCATTTTATTAAAAGGATAGCTCTCCAAGGCTCTTAGCTCCATCTAACTGCTTCAGGCAAACCTCAAGCCTCATCTTTTATTTTTAAATTGTATCAAACCTCAAAAGTATTATACAACAGCAATAACCACCATCTCATCTTGTCCCAGACAGCCTTAAAGTGTTACCATTTCAGGATTTTAGTTGTCCCCATTTCTGACTTTTGAAAATTTCCTTCACTTTCTTGTTCATTCATATGTGTATTCCAAAGTCTTTTTGTTACATTTTACCCTGCATTTTTAGATTTGTTTGTTTCGTGTTTGTTTTTTGTTTTTGAGATGGAGTCTCACTCTGTCGCCCACGCTGGAGTGCAGTGGCGTGATCTTGGCTCACTGCAACCTCTACCTCCCAGGTTCAAGCAATTCTCCTGTCTCAGCCTCCCAAGTGGCTGGGATTACAGGCGCCCACCACCACACCCGACTAATTTTTGCATTTTTAGTAGAGACAGGGTTTCACCATATTGGTCAGGCTGGTCTCAAACTCCTGACCTCAGGTGATCTACCCACCTCGGCCTCCCAAAGTGCTGGGATTATAGGTGTGAGCCACTGCACCTGCCCTCTAGGTTTGTTTTTGTGTTGCCTTTTTTTTTTTTTTTTTTTTGATGTGGGAGGATCACTCATAATTTACAAGATTATCTCAATAGCTAAATTGCCATAATTAGAAGACCACATGTTATTTTTATAAGAATATTTACAAAACCATAATAAATGCTACATGGAAAAACTATACGGAAAAATAAGTCCATATATATATAACTGATACATCTCAGAAAGTGCTACAAGTGCTGTTTGTTCTTGATAAAAGTTATACATTGAAAATGAGGGCTATGGAAAATAAGGACAATGACAGAACTATGTGCAGTTGTTCTAGTAATGAAAAGCAATACTACTCAAGCTAGGAGAGAGAGAAGAGGAAGTGGTGCAATCGTGCATCTTAACACAGAGCAAGAGCCCAAAGAGGAGCACACAGTACCACAGCGTTTGAAATAGATTCATCATACACTATGTTTAGAGTTTCCAAAAGCACACAATTTTCAGAAACAACTAAGTTAAATAATGCTTCAAATCACCATATAACCCCTTTTAACATAAAATTCAATTCTATAACCAATTCAGTAGAAAGCTAAAGAACATACTGTCAATATTCTTAAGTCAATCACTCTTTTAAAGAACTAAATCATAAAATGTGATTATCCCACAAAAAACATGAGGACATAGAACGTAAAATAAATTTTTCAAATTAAATTAGAGGCCAGCATTATTCTAAGTGAAGTAACTCAGGAAGAGAAATCCAAATGTCATATGTTCCCAATTATAAGTGGGAGCTAAGCTATGGGTATGCAAAGGCATACAGAGGGAGTGGTACAATGGACACTGGATACTCACAAGTGGGGGAGGGGAGAGGGATTTTAAAAACTACATATTGAGTACAATGTACACTACCCAGGTGACCAGTGTACTAAAATGTCAGACTTCACCATTATACAACTCATCCATGTAATCAAAAACCACTTGTTTTTCAAAAGCTATTAAAATAAAAAATATATATTAAAAATAAATGAATTAATTAGAGGTCAGGTACAGTGGCTCATGCCTGTAATCCCAGCACTTTGGAAGGCTGAGGCAGGTGGATTGCTTGTCACCATAAGTTAGAGACCAGCCTGGGAAATAATACCACACACCATCTCTACTAAAAGTAAAAATTAAAAGATTAGTTAGGCATGGTGACATGTACCTGTAGTCCCAGTTACTGCGGAGGCTGAGGTGGGAGGATCAGCTGAGCCCAGGAGTATGAAGTTGCAGTAAGCCATGATCATGCCACTGCACTCCAACCTGGGCAACAGAGCAAGACCCTGCCTCAAAAAACAAAAATTAAATTAGATTAATTTCAAAAACAATAATGGTGATAATAACGTTACACAGCATGATGAACTTAGTGAATTCACAATCTGTTGAGGCCATGTGTGATGGCTCATGCCTGTAATCCCAACACTTTGGGAGGCTGAGGTGGATGGATCACTTGAGCCCAGGAGTTTAAGACCAGCCTGGCACATGGTACACAGTAAGCATTCAATAAAGGTTGGCTAAAATTATTTTTAAAAATTCAAAAAAGACCAGCCTGGTCAACATAGGGAGACTATGTCTCTACAAAAAATAAAAAATATAAAAATAGCTGGCCATGGTGACACGCACCTCTAGTACTAGCTACTTAGGAGGCTGAGGTGGGAAGATGGCTTAAGCCCAAGGTAGTGAGCTATGATTGTGCCACTGTAGTCCAGCCTCAACAACACAATGAAAGTCCATCTCAAAAATAAAAATAGTAATAATCTGTTGAAAATAAAGAGAAAATGCAATGGCAATTAATGACAATTAATACAATGATTAACATTTCCTGAACTAAAATTGTATGTTTTATTTTAGAAAAATGTTAAAACAGCAGTTATAATCTACATAAGTTTTAATATTATGTTCTTATTGCATATATCACATGAGAGCGAAAGTGGCACTGCAAAGGAAAAGATGTACCTTTACAGTGGAGCTCTCTGGCAGCACTACTTTAATCAAATGATCAAAGTAGGCACAACTAATAAAACCTGACACTGCATGCTTCCTGATGAGTTGAAATATGAAGCACTCAATATCACCTATTATGTTCTTACCAAAAAAAATGGTTTAACCTGAATCTAATGAAGCTTCCAGACCTAACCTACAGTTTATAGGAAATGTGTGAACTAGAGGAATAAGTTAGCAATACCGAGAAAAAGTATATATGCATATCTTCTGATGCCATACCAAACTCAGTAACCATTAACGTTAAAATAAAAGAGGAAACTGGTAAATACTTACGTAACATGATTTTATGCCAACACCAAGTATTAATGAGAATACAGAGCACTGGCCATTCTTTTCAGAGGTTAGATCTAGGTACTATTGTTTCTTAAAAAGAGAAAAATTCCCAGTTTATTTATAGCTTTGCAATTCAGAGAAATACCGAGAAAAAGCAAGCAGACAAATCTGGAATGTGGAACATTCTACAGGACAAACAGCCTGGATTCTCCAAGAATCAATATAATGTGGCAAGAAAAAATAGAGGAATAATTCTAGAAAAAACATTAGGAAAGAGACTCCAACAGTGAATTATAGAGAGCACCAAGTTGTTTCTTCTAAAGATGCAAAGGTGATTTATTTTTAGGAATTCCATTAATATAATCCACCTACTAATAGAGATAGGAAGAAAAAAAGAAATCCTAGAGAACCCAGACTGCATTCTCTAACTACATCTTCTAACAAAAAGTAAACAAGATTCCTTACAGAAGTAGTTTCAAAACTAGGGGTTGACTATTCCCGAAACAAGCCTGTGAAAGCTCACTGCCGAGAAGCCAGCAAGCTATCAGAGACAGGAGTAGGCTCGTGTCAAAGGGAGAAAGGAGCAAACTTGAAAGAGCTCCCACTGGATGGAGATGAAACAACGTAAGCATTGAAAAGACTAACAACTGCAAAGGACTAGATGATCTACATACATACATCTGTAAGTTCTTAAGAACATAAAATCAATCTCACTGCACACTTAAGGAGATTTCTAAGGTACCAACTCTTTATTCTGAAAACTGAACCATGAAGAGGAACAATCAAGCATTTATCTTGCCTTGCAAAACAAACCCTATTTTAGGATAACCAAATTGTTGATCAGGGAAAGATCTTCTACAAGAAGACTTCCAACTACAAATAGAAAGGAAATTACAGAATAAGAAAATTATCATTTTGCAACTCTAAAGGATGACTACATGTAGACAATAATCGATTGATGTTAAAACTATGAAATAAAAGAGTGATGAGTTCTTGACTCACAGATGAGGGTATGAAGAAAACAAAGAGTGATGGCAATGTTTATAATAAGGCTGGCAACATCTGACTCTAGTGATCAACTGTAACCCCTCTAATACAGGCATTTAATGTTTAGTTGTCTCACTTTCTATGAAGCAATAGGAAAAATACAACACCAACTATGACAAATTCCTATTTCCCCAAGCCATCCCCCCGATAAAAGTACTGAATCAAGGGTTCACATCTAAGCAGCCATATGCAAGAAAGGAAAGACAGGTGATAAAGGACTATGTTAAATAATACCAAAAGGGTGCAATAAAGCTTCTGGTATTCCAATTTGGGCCAAGACAAGGGAAAATTTGTCTGTAACAAATAAGTGACACTGAAAAATAAGAGACCAGGAATTAAGAGACTTAAGGGTCACATTATCTAAACACAACCCTGGCTCAAAGAGAAATTACAAAATGACATGTATGGAACGACCAAGAAAATCTGAACACTAACTGGGTATTAGATGATATTCAGAGACTACTGTTGAATGTATTGGGTGTGATAATGAAATCACGGTTATATATTTTTCTAATCCCTGTCTGCTAGAAAAATATATTTACTAGCAAAATGATACTACTTTATTTAAAATACTCCAGCAAGAAAGAGAGAGGGAGAGAAAAAGGGAAAGGGGAAATGAAAGCAGGAGACAAGATGAAACAAGATCAGTCAGTGTTGATTGCTGGAAGGGAATGATGCTACCTCATTATTCTACTCTCTCTACTTCTATATATGTTGAAATTTTCCATAATAAAAAAAAATTTTTTTGAGACAGGGTCTTGCTCTGTTGCACAGGCTGGAGTGCAATAGCATAGTAGCCCAAGCCCATTGCAGCCTCAACCTCCCAGGGTCATGTCTCAGCCTCCTGAGTAGCTGGGATCACAGATGCGCACCACCACGCCAAACTGTTTCTATTTTTCCTAGAGACAGGGTCTCCTTGTGTTGGCCAGGCTGGTCTCAAACTCCTAGGCTCAAGTTATCCTCCCATCTCAGCCTCCCAAAGTACGGGGATTACAGCCATGAGTCACCATGCCCAGCTGATAATAAAGAAATTTAATGAATGGGTTAACCTAAAATGTCTATTAACATTCCTTTTGACCAGGAGTGGTGGTTCATGCCTGTCATCCCAGCACTTTGGGAGGCTGAGGCGGGTGGATTATTTGAGATCAAGAGTTCGAGATCAGCCTGGCCAACGTGGTGAAACCCCGTCTCTACTAAAAATACAAAATAAATTAGCTGGGTGTGGTGGTGCATGCCTGTAATCCCAGCTACTCGGGAGGCTGAGGCAGGAGAATCGCTTGAACCTTAGTGACAGAGGTTACAGTGAGCCAAGATTGCGCCACTGAACTCCAGCCTGGACAGCAGAGTGAGACTCGGTCACAAAAAAAATTCCTTTCAGTTCTAGAATTTGATGGGTCTATATTAAATTTCCTAAAATATATCCACTGCATGCTTCAGACTAAATATGTTGGCTTAATAACAGAAATATTTTTTAAAATTATTACACATAGAAACCACAATGATTACAGAGTCGTAAATGTGTTATCTAGGAAAATAAGCTTTAGATGGTTATATTTTTCTGTGAAAAAGATACAAATGTCAATAAATGCTTCTAAATGCATAAAGGAGATCATGACTGTTATTTTCTGTAGCTGTTGATGAGAGAATAAGATGAAAGAGATTTAAATTATATTACAGGGATAGTAAAATAGATTTTTGCTCCATTTTCTCTGTCTCTTTGTAACAAATTATACCATCATACTCTTCTGACATTCTTTTAATCATTCATTAAACTCTTCAGCATTGACTGAGTGCCTAAAATACACATTACTTTGCTGGCTCGGCACTGTGGGGTACAAAGGTGAGTAACAAAATGAGGTTCTATGCCTTTAAAATGTTTATATGGGCCAGGTGCAGTGGCTCACGCCTGTAATCCCAGCACTTTGGGAAGCCAAGGCAAGTGGATCACTTGAGGCCAGGAGTTCAAGACCAGCCTGGCCAACATGATGAAACCATGTTTCTACTAAAAATACAAAAATTAGAAGGAGTGTGGTGGCAGGAACCTGCGGTCCCAGCTACTCGTGAGGCAGAGGCTGAGAATCCCTTGAACCCGGGAGGCAGAGGTTGCAGTGAGCCAAGATCATACCACTACACTACAGCCTGGGCAACAAAGCGAGACTCTGTCTGAAAAAATAAATAAATAAATAAATAAATAAATAAAGTAAAAAATAAAATGCTAATGGGATCTACAACCACAATTTTTCTTGTTCACTAAGAGTAACCCTAATAGAGAACTCAGGATTCATCTCACACTTGAAATTTTGTTACTGATTATTGAAAAATTATCTACAAGCACCCAATTGTGAGTTATACAGAAACCTTGTCTCAAGAGTTATGAACCAAAGGTTCACTCCACAGGGTTCCCAGATCCCCTAAAATCATGTGCTAAGTGTTGACGGTATTTTTCTGGAGAGACTATAATGGTTTTCATTTACCTTATTCATCTCAAATGGTAAAAAATCACCAGTGGAATGGAGCCACACATCCTGTAGCAGAAACTTCAAAAAAAAAAACAAAAAAAAAAAAAACAAGAAAAAGATGAAACATGGTACCATGTACTTGCTCAGCTTCCACAGATCCTGCTTCTGGAAACTCTTCAAACTTGCACAATTTTTTTCCTAGTGCTTGAATGACCTCTAGTGGCTACTTAAACTATCACAGCCAATTGCTCACAGCAGGAATTAGGCTCGTGGAAAAGTGATTACAATTTTTGCCATTGAAAGTAATGAAATAACTAAAAAGTGTTGAGAAATAACAAAAATTAAGATGGCATCACAAAGGAGCACCTCACTCAATTTCAAGTTATTATACAAGCTCTCTATTATCCAACCAAATGTAGTTCACAATACAGTGTGTGTAATTCAAAACAGTTCACCAGATAGTGCAGTATATGCCATTTTTTTTTAATGAAATAAGTATGATTTTCCCTAAGGTCTTGCATTTCAAACTAATAAAGCATCAGCAAACACCCATGAAGAGAACAGTACTGGAATAAAAGATACAAGAACCTCGGGAATTAACACCCACCCTTTTCCTCTCAGTTGAGGCAGCACCAGGAATACAATGTCAACAAAGTACAACTGGAGTAGGAGAAATACTTTGAGAATAAAAACTGGCCAAAGAACTCAACCCTAGTGAGAACAGGTAACAAATATGGTTCAGGAACTGCTGGGCCAAACTCTCCAAGTGGGAGTGCAGCAGCAGCAACAGCAAGTACCAGTAGAATGAGGGCATCACATCACCCAGGGTGACCAGCAGGTCCCAGGTTACTTCACATGCCCTCTGCTCAGTCCCTTGAGAATTCCTGCAACAGCAAAACACACCATCTTCCAGGCACTGCTACAGGGAGTTCCAAGAATACTGATAGAGTTTTATTCATTTATTTTGAAATATTTGTCAGTATCTATATATACACAAGGCACTGTCTAGGCACTGGGGTGGAGTGTTGAACAAGACAGTTCAAAATCCCTTTTCCAATGGAGCTTGTAGTCTAGTGTGGAAAGAGAAATAAATACATAAAATGCCAGGTGGTGATATATAGTGTGAAAAAGATAAAGTAATAAAGTAGGACAATGGGGTTTGGAAATTACAGGGTGGCCATACTATTCTTTTCTATAAGTTGGTCATCTCAGTGCAGACTAGCTTTTCTTCAAGCACTCTATAGCCATAGTGGCTGGTGGCTACTACACTGGATAGTTCAACAAATCTGAAACTATCATCCATGCCTTTTTAGTTCATAATCTTTATCCTCTTTCTTTATGAATCCTAAGAGAATTCATCCAACTGATCTTCAAATTCACTAACTCAGCTTCCTAAAGTATCCGTCCTACTTATTACTGCACCTACTGAATAATTTAATTCAACAGTCATATTTTACATATTCAGAGGCTCTTTCTTCACAGCTCCTGAGCAACAAATGCCTGCTCTGATGATGCAGGGATATCCTCTAAAATACTGGGACTTTGTCTTGGACTTTAAGTTCTCTCCCTTTTCCTACAGCTACTCCATCTCATTGGAGACATTTTGCTCTGAGCCCTCAGAAGGAACTCCCATTTTTGAGATCCTAAGCCTTCTCATCTTCCTGGTGATACTGCCCTATATGCTCAATCTTTTAGATAAAAATCTACTCGACACATCTCTGAGAACCAAGCTGGGTACCATTGGTAATTATATAGGTCACAATTCATTTATTTTAGTCCCCCCCACCACCACAAAAAAAGGAAAAATTTAGACTTATTAGCATTTTACTAGTAGCTCAGAGATCCAACATTTTGCAGGAAATAGAGATGGAATTGCAAGCAAGGGAAATACAATGAAATTAAATTAATCTCCACCCAGACACTATAAGGCCAGCTAGGAAACTATCCCAGCAATTGGCTACTGCAGTGAATAGCACAGAGAGGAAATTTTCCAGTTCCTCTTAAGGCTCCAAATACCAGTTGGCTACTATAGCGGACAAGACAGAAATTTTTCCAATTCCTCTCAAAGCCCCAAGTACCACACAACCCCAACTTCAACTCTACAAAATCCCCTCTCCTTACCCCTTTACTTCCTTCAGGAGCTCTTGCTGTTGCCCCTAAAAGCCTTGGTTCTTTTCACCTATGCTGACTCTTGAGCCTCTTCCCAGATCAAGTGATAAAACTCCATTACCGACTAAGTGTAACATACATTAACAGAATAGGTAGAAAGTAATCTTTCATACGAAAACATTAAATTCAAGGTGAAAGGCCAGAAGAATTTGAATTTTGAATTGTAAGCTATGCTTTAACTAGGAAATACATTAGTCTATTAGACAGACTACAAGAAAACTAGAAATGAAAAAAGCCTTATTCAAAAACAAATGAAAGAATGATGAGCAGAGTTCAAAAGCCTTGTTAACTCTGCTGTGCCATTTTAATGGTGGACTACGTTGTAAATGTGCTGCTACGTTTAAGCCTAAAGGTCTGTTGAGGTGACAGTTTTAGAACGATTGCCACAATCCCACAGAGAAAAGTCAAGTGAAGGTCAGTGAAAGCTGCATGTTCTAAATTACAGAATCAAGAACAGTATTTCTTGTCATTCATCACATTTAAGTAATAAAAGACTTTACCTCAACAACAGGAGTATTTTCCTGGAGCTCAGTTGTGTGCGAAGCCAGTAAACCAATCACCCGAGCAACCTTGGCCCGTCTGTAAATGGAGAGAAAACAGGCTCTGAAGAGTCGGGGACCAAGGAAACTAATCCCAGCTAGTTACATTATGCAATGATGAGCATTAGATATAAGACTGTAAACTAAAAATTGAATGTGACAGGTCAGGCCTACACTCGTACGTGTACACGGCCCAGAGAAACATATACATAGGGAGACACGAACTGTAATGTCCGCTGCAATACTGCAATAGCGACAAAATTTAAACAAGTTGTGGTTTAATAGCAAAAGGAAAAAAAAGATTTTTTAAAATCTTTAACCAGAGAAAAGAGCAAAACAGTCATTAATCCTTTTATTGCTGAGTACAGAGGCATTTGGCTAAAGGTCTCTTTTCTACTTGTTAGAAGATCAGTGAGTTTCTATGCAAGTAGTAAATAATATCTGAACAGTAACAGTATGTATTCAGTGTAACAGAAATTTTTACAATCAAAAGTTTTTAAAATATTGCACTATTTGCATAAACACTAGTTTTAATGAGGTGTTCTTTTAGTATCCAGCAGAAAACTGAAGTTGATAAATTACTATTAATAAATCACATTCAGTGTGATTTGAAAAGATATTTAATGCAGAAAAATTAGTTTTGATTGTTTTTTTCTAATTGAAACAAATGAGTTGATGAGAACTGCACTCTTATTTAGTGATGTCGGCGTGTTGTCTGGGATAATCAGTATGTACCTTAGTCAGCTTTCATTTTTTACCGTCTTAAAATAAACCTATGTGGTACCCATGGAGGAAAACAAATCAGACTCAGAGAAGTACTACAGGGAAAATGTCTGCATTATCACAACTCTAACATACAGAAATGATTCTTATAAATTTCAACACTTCTTAAATTGACCATTAAAATATCTTAACATATACAAATTAAAGAAGTCCTGGGCAATTGTAGAATTAGCATCCCACCTCTGAATAAAAAGATTATACTTTAAAAGTAGTCATTTTGAAAAATATCTGTAGGACAATTGGAAAAGCCCTCCTCCCACCTCAACCCCCTAAGGAGCTGGGACTGTAGGCGTGCACCACCACACCCAGCTAAATTTTTTTACTTTTTTATTTTTTTATTTTTTTATTTTTTATTATTATTATACTTTAAGTTTTAGAGTACATGTGCATAACCTGCAGGTTTGTTACATATGTATACTTGTGACATGTTGGTGTGCTGCACCCATCAACTCGTCAGCACCCATCAACTCGTCATTTACATCAGGTATAACTCCCAATGCCATCCCTCCCCCCAATTTTTTTACTTTTTGTAGAGATGGGGTCTCGCTATGATGCCCAGGCTGGCCTTGAACTCCTGAAAAACAATCCTCCCATCTCAGCCTCCCAAAGTTCTGGGATTACAGGCTTGAGCCACTGCATCTGTCTATCTCTTTTCAAAGACAAGCTCAAAATACTTATGAAACACTTAACCATTTTTGAATGTATAAAAGTAAACATTGGCTACCGGATTTATTTAACTAAAATAAAAATGTATCAACATGCCAATTATTTTCCTTAATATGACCAAAAACAATTCCTATTAGAACAAGAGAAAACACACTACCTAAAAATCCTATACTTTTAAAACAGAAACTTTAAATCGCTTATGAATAGTCACTTTTTACCAAAATCCTAAATACAAGTATCACATACCCTATACACAACACCCTCACAATACAGGTTCCTTCTCAAAATTCGGGTTTTCTCAGGTCACCACTCCAGGTGCCCCCAGTGACTTGACACTGTACCTCAGAACCAACCCATCTCCATGACAGCATCTAAGGCAGCACTGTCTAACAAACCTTCGTGCCCTGACAGAAGTGTCCCACATCTGCACTGCTCAGTGCAGTATCCGCTAGACATATGACTATCAAGCACATAAAATACGACACATGCAAGTAAGGAACAAAACATTTAATTTTTTTTTTTTTTGGAGACAGGTTCTCACTCTGTCACCCAAGCTAGAGTGCAATGGCACAACCTCCGCTCACTGCAATGCCTCCCAGGCTCAAGCAATCCTCCCAACTCAGCCTCCCAAGTAGCAGGGACTATAGGTGTGCGACACCACCCCTGCTAATTTTTGTATTTTTAGTAGAAACAGGGTTTCGCCATGTTGTCCAGGATGGTCTTGAACTCCTGAGCTCAAGTGATCTGCCCACCTCAGCCTCCCAAAGTGCTGGGATTACAGGCGTAAGCTATTGAATCTGGCCTTAATTTTTAATGTAAAAATTACCCCCACAGTTGAGGGTGAGGGAGACAGTACCCTGGGGTCATTACTCATCTTTCACGTGCCTGGTCCTGGTTACCTCGTAAGTAGGACCAATAACAATACGTACCTCATGTTGTTCTAAGAATCAAAGGAGATAATCCATGTGCAGAAAGTACCATTGTGTCTGACAGTATGTGCTGAATGAGTAAGCTACTATCAATTTTTAATTTAAATAACCCGCATGAAGTTAATGGCTACCACATTAGAGCAAAACTAAACTTCTGTAGTTACTTATTCATTCATTTACTTGTTTATTATCTGTCCCCCCAATCAGCCCAGGAGATCCATGAAGGCAGGGTTGTATCCCCATCGCCACTGTAACACCGAGACAGTCTGTTGAATAAATATATCAACACGAAAAGCAAAATAACTAAACACATTAGTAGGGAAAAAGTGCATAAAAGTATGGCTGTACAAGGCAAACAAAAGGCAAACAGGATTTCCAATGTAAATCTCAGTAGAATTCAAGGCTAAACTCATGAGAAAAAGATTCCCTTTAAACTAAAAACCATCGCCAGGCACGGTGGCTCAGGCCTGTAATCCCAGCACTTCGGGAGGCTGAGGAGGGCAGATCACTTGAGGTCAGGAGTTCGAGACCAGTCTGACCAACATAGAGAAACCCCGTCTCTACTAAAAATACAAAATTAGCCGGGCGTGGTGATGCATGCCTATAATCCCAGCTACTCGGGAGGCAGAGGTTGCACTGAGCCAACATCGCGTCATTGCACACCAGCCTGGGCTACAATAGCAAATCTCTGTCTCAAAATAAAAATAAAAATAAAAATAAAATAAAATAAAGAACTAAAAAGCATATGACCTACAGAAGAAATAAAATGTGATTTTTTTTTTTTTTTGAGAGGGAGTCTTGCTCTGTTACCCAGGCTGGAGTGTACTGAGTGGCACGATCTCGGCTCACTGCACCCTCTGCTTCCTGGGTTCAAGTCATTCTCATGCCTCAGCCTCCCCAGTAGCTGGGATTATAGGTGCGCACCACCATGCCCAGCTAATTTTCATATTTTTAGTAGAGACGGGGTTTCACCATGTTGGCCAGGCTGGTCTTGAACTCCTGACCTCGTGATCCACCTGCCTCAGCCTCCCAAAATGCTGAGATATAGGCATGAGCCATGGCGCCCAGCCTGGTGTGAATCTTTATACACCAAATAACAAAGCATGAAAAGTAAACCCATAGTAGTGGTATACTTCAATTTTTTTCTCTTCCAAGCAGAGAGAAGGCAACAATGAATACATTCATCAATACATTCACATATTCAAGCATCCTAAATAAAACTACAAAGTCAAACTAACAGATGTATCTATCAAAGTCTACACCCTAGGCCGGGCGCAGTGGCTCACGCCTGTAATCCCAGCACTTTGGGAGGCCGAGGCGGGCGGATCACAAGGTCAGGAGATCGAGACCATGGTGAAACCTCGTCTCTTCTAAAAATAGAAAAAATTAGCCGGGTGCAGTGGCGGGCGCCTGTAGTCCCAGCTACTCGGGAGGCTGAGGCAGGAGAATGGCGTGAACCCGGGAGGCGGAGCTTGCAGTGAGCCGAGATTGCGCCACTGCACTCCAGCCTGGGCGACAGAGCAAGACTCCGTCTCAAAAAAAAAAACAAAAAACCAAAGTCTACACCCTACAGAGACCACTCTTACTCAGTGGGAGGCTGTATAGGATGTTGTCTAAGACTCTGGAATTCAAAGTCTTGGACCTGGCCCTGACCCCACCATTGGGGGCGAGGCAGACAGCACCGTAGGATAATTACTCATCTTTCATATGCCTAGTAGGCACCACAAGTAGGAAATAATATGTACCTCATGCTGTTCTAAGAATCAGGAGATAATCCACATGTCATGACACAGAAATTACCATTGTGTCACGACAATTTGTGCTGAATAAGCAAGCCACTATTACTACATTATTATTAATAGTTGACTATATTCATGGCATACATTAAAAATGATTTTATATTAGACCACAAAGATAAATTATTAGAATTCCCTAAGGCAGAAATTATAAAGGACTCATTTTGATGTAGTAAAAGGAGAAAAGTAAAAATAACAAATATAAAACAAAAAGCCTAAACACTTGGGAAGTTAGAAGCACTTCTGCTGGGCGTGGTGGCTCATGCCTGTAATCCCAGCACTTTGGGAGGCCGACACTTGAGGTCAGAAGTTTGAGGCCAGCCTAGCCAACATGGTGAAACCCCATTTCTCCTAAAAAATACAAAAATTAGCCGGGCGTGGTGGTGGGTGCCTGCAATCCCAGCTACTCGGGAGGTTGAGGCAGGAGAATCGCTTGAACCCGGGAGGTGGAGGTTGCAGTTAGCCGAGATCGTGCCACTGCACTCTAGCCCGGGTGACAGAGTGACACTCTGTCTCAAAAGAAAAAAAAAGCACTTCTATATACCTTATACATCATATTAAAAAATGAAAACTTTGGCCGGGTAAAGTGGCTCACATCTGTAATCTCCAGCACTTTAGGAGGATGAGATGGAAGGATCACTAAGGCCAAGAGTTCAAGACCGGCCTGACCAACAAAGTGAGACCCTGTCTCTACCAAAAAAAAAAAAAAAGTTTTTAATTTAGCCAGGCATGGTGACATGCACCAGTAGTTCCATTCCAGCCTCAGGGACACAGTGAGATCCTATTTTTTTAGAGTGAGTCTCTGAAAATAATAATAAAATAAATAAATAAGGAAAAGAAAAAATAAAAGGGAAAGGTAAAGAAAGTGTCCATAAATCATAATCATGTAAGTAACACAGATCTAAACTTATGAAATATTCTCTGTCTTTAATGATTGCAGACTAAACACTTAACACTCACTTTTCTGATCCCTCTACAGTCTCTAAAATACAAGTTCTTTTTATTAAATGATAACTGGAAACAAAAAGGAGGGCTAAAATTAGACTAGAAAGCTTGAGAAAATCTCAGATGACATGCATAGATAGAATTAAGACTGACAGAGAACCAACAAAGGAATCCCCTGTCTAAGAACTACAGGTAGACAGAGGTTCCCAAAGAAGCCTCAGGGACTTGGAACAAACTAAGACAGAAAGCAAGAATCAGCCACAGGACAATCATCAGATTACAACTGCACAAGGAACAATTGTGTCCTTGTACAAGAAACAGTTGAGTCAATCAGGTCCTGCCTCTTTTCCATCACCCTTCCTTGGTACACAGAATAAACCCTGCAGACCTGGCCTCCTGGGTAAATGTGGAAATTGTTCCTACAGTGAGCAATCCACCTTGGGGTGGGACATAGGTATGGATGTGGGAAGCAGAGACAGTGGTCTTCTAGATACTGAAACAGGGAAGGGGTTAAATGAGGAAAGCCAACTCCACTCCAAATAAAAACCCACCCTGGCAATTGCAGAGGCCTCCAGCCTGCCTACCTGATCTTCGGTCAGCTAGAATTCCAAATTAAAGTCAACCAGTCAACAGGCCTCACCTACCCACATACCAACCCTTTATTTAAAGGAGAGGCTATTGGAGAAAGAGACTTAGGCAAGGAAACTCATATTGCCAACTTCTATACCAATCAATTTAATCATTTATTCATAATATAAACTACGAACCAGAGATCACCAGGCATTTGAGAAATAAACAGCATTAAAAAGCAGGACCAAGGGCATGCCCAAGATGGCCAAATAGGAACAGCTCCAGCCTCCAGCTCCCAGTGTGAGTGACACAGAAGACGGGTGATTTCTGCATTTTCAACTGAGGTACCGGGTTCATCTCACTGGGAAGTGCCAGACAATCAATGCTGGTCAGCTGCTGCAGCCCGACCAGTGAAAGCTGAAGCAGGGTGAGGCATCACCTCACCTGGGAAGTGCAAGGGGGAAAGCAATCCCTTTTCCTAGCCAAGGGAAACTGAGACACACAACACCTGGAAAATTGGGTAACTCTCACCCTAATACTGCACTTTACCAAGGGTCTTAGCAAACAGCACACTAGGAAATTATATCCCACACCTGGCCCTGAGGGTCCCACGTGCACAGAGTCTCCATCATTGCTAGCACAGCAGTCTGAGATCTAACTGCAAGGCAGCAGCCAGGCTGGGGGAGGCGCACCCACCATTGCTGAGACTTAAGTAGGTAAAAGCCACCTGGAAGCTCGAATTGGGTGGGGCCCACCACAGCTCATGGAGGCCGGCCTGCCTCTGTAGGCTTCTCCTCTGGGGACAGGGCATAGCTAAACAAAAAGCAGCAGAAACCTCGGCAGAGGTAAATGCCCCTGTCTGATAGCTTTGAAGAGAGCAGTGGATCTCCCAGCATGGAGGTTGAGATCTGAGAATGGACAGACTGCCTGCTCAAGTGGGTCCCTGACCCCTGAGTAGCCTAACTGGGAGACATCCTCCACTAGGGGCAGACTGACACCTCACACCTCACACGGTGGGGTACACCCCTGAGACAAAGCTTCCAGAGCAAGAATTAGACAGCAACACTCGCTGTTCAGCAATATTCTATCTTCTGCAGCCTCTGCTGCTGATACCCAGGCAAGCAGGGTCTGGAGTGGACCTCAAGCAAACTCCAACAGACCTACAGCTGAGGGTCCTGACTGTTAGAAGGAAAACTAACAAACAGGAAGGACACCCACACCAAAACCCCATCAGTATGTCACCATTATCAAAGACCAAAGGCAGATAAAACCACAAAGATGAGGAGGAAGCAGTGCAGAAAAGCTGGAAATTCAAAAAATAAGAGCGCCTCTCCCCCTCCAAAGGAACGCAGCTCATCGCCAGCAAGGGAACAAAGCTGGATGGAGAATGACTTTGACGAGTTGAGAAAAGAAGCCTTCAGTCGGTCAAACTTCTCAGAGTTAAAGAGGAACTACGTAACCAGTGCAAAGAAACTAAAAACCTTGAAAAAAGAATGGATGAATGGATAACTAGAATAATCAATGCAGAGAAGACCTTAAAAGAACTGATAGAGATGAAAACCATAACATGAGAAATACGTGACACGTGCACAAGCTTCAGTAACTGACTCGATCAACTGGAAGAAAGAGTATCAGCGATTGAAGATCATATGAATGAAATGAAACAAGAAGAGAAGTATGGAGAAAAAAGAGTAAAAAGAAATGAACAAAGCCTCCAGGAAGTATGGGATTATGTGAAAAGACCAAATCTACATCTGATTGGTGTGCCTCAAAGTGAGGGGGAAAAAGGAACCAAGTTGGAAAACACTCTGCAGGATATCATCCAGAAGAACTTCCCCGACCTAGTAAGGCAGGCCAACATACAAATTCAGGAAATACAGAGAACGCCACAAAGATACTCCTCAAGAAGAGCAACTCCAAGACACATAATTGTCAGATTCACCAAAGTTGAAATGAAGGAAAAAATGTTAAGGGCAGCCAGAGAGAAAGGTCAGGTTACACACAAAGGGAAGCCCATCAGACTAACAGCAGATCTCTCAGCAGAAACTTTCCAAGCCAGAAGAGAGTGGGAGCCAATATTCAACATTCTTAAAGAAAAGAATTTTCAACCAAGAATTTCATAGTCAGCCAAACTAAGTTTCATAAGTGAAGGAGAAATAAAATCCTTGACAGACAAACAAATGCTTAGAGATTTTGTCACCACCAGGCCTGCCCTACAAGAGATCCTGAAGGAAGCACTAAATATGGAAAGCAACAACAGGTACCAGCCATTGCAAAAACATGTCAAAATGTAAAGTCCATTGATGCTAGGAAGAAACTGCATCAACTAGCGAGCAAAATAACCAGCTAATATCATAATGACAGGATCAAGTTCACACACAACAATATTAACCTTAAATGTAAATGGACTAAATGGTCCAATTAAAAGACACAGACTGGCAAATTGGATAAAGAGTCAAGACCCATCAGTCTGCTGTATTCAGGAGACCCATCTCACATGCAGAGACACACATAGGCTCAAAATAAAGGGATGGAGGAAGATCTACCAAGCAAATGGAAAACAAAAAAAAGCAGGGGTTGCAATTCTAGTCTCTGATAAAACAGACTTTAAACCATCAAAGATCAAAAGAGACAAAGAAGGCCATTACATAATGGTAAAGGGATCAATTCATCAGGAAGAGCTAACTATCCTACATATATATGCACCCAATACAGGAGCACCCAGATTCATAAAGCAAGTCCTTAGAGACTTGCAAAGAGACTCAGACTCCCACACAATAATAATGGGAGACTTTAACACCCCACTGTCAACATTAGACAGATCAACGAGACAGAAAGTTAACAAGGATATCCAGGAATTAAACTCAACTCTGCACCAAGTGGACCTAACAGACATCTACAGAACTCTCCACTCAAATCAACAGAATATACATTCTTCTCAGCACCACATCGCACTTATTCCAAAATTGACCACATAGTTGGAAGTAAAGCACTCCTCAGCAAATGTAAAAGAACAGAAATTATAACAAACTGTCTCTCAGACCACAGTGCAATCAAACTAGAACTCAGGACTAAGAAACTCAATCAAAACCACTCAACTATATGGAAACTGAACCAGACCAATTATCCTATAGAACTGATGTTTACGGTCTGTTAAAATAAACATAGAAATTGACCCTCCTAGTCTTAAACCTTGAGAAAGTTACATTTGTCTTATCTGAGTTCCTTTCTTGGGAAACCAACCAGCAGGCCTCCCAGACAGTTACCAAGGAACTGAAACTTAACAGATCACCACATCTGGACCATAAGATACCAGACCCCCTTACTCATCACAATTGCCCAATCAACTACCTGCTTCCTGTCAACCAACTCCTCTTCCTCACCCTTCCTAATTCCTGTTTTCCCATACATGGTTACATTCCTTCTCTGCTAAATAAACCCTTGGTTTTAGTCAGTTGAGGAGACAAATTTAGACTGAGCTCCCATCTCCTTAGCTGCAGCACCCAATTGAAGCCTTCTTCCCTAGTAATACTCATTGTCTCCGTGATTGGCTTTCTGTGCTGTAAGCAACAGGACCTAGACCAAACCCCGTGATGTTTCAGTAGCAATATGAGGCACTCACTACAAGCAAATTCACAAAGATAGAATAAGTAGAGTATAGGTTACCAGGACTGGGGAAGGGAAAAGGGAAGTTACTGTTTAATGGGTAAGGAGCTTCTGTTTAAGATGATGAAAAAGTTCTGGAAATGAATAGTGGTGATGGTTATACAAAAATGAGAATGAACTAAACGCCACCGTACACATAAAAATGGCTAAAATGGGACATTTTAAATTATGCATAATTTACAATTAACAAATTTTTTTAATTACAGTATTACTGTATGTGAATTATACCTCAAAGTTGACTGGCAAGGATAAAAGGATATACAATTTGATAAATACTCAATGTTGGAAGTTCTAACAAAAGGCATTTTAAACATACTGACTGGGATTATATATTGATACAATTTTAATTTTTAAGAGTATTTCAGCAATTTTTCAGAAGTCACAAAAATATTTACTGCCTTCTATCCATTTGTTCTAATCCTATGAAGCTTCCCTAAAGAGAAAAAGTAAAAGCAGGCACAAAGATTTAATCTCAAAAATGTTCATCAAAATGTTGTTTACAACATTATAATACCATCCAAAAATAGTAAACAAAATGATCAGATATTCATAACATATAAAAACTTTATCTTAAGTATTATGTATTTTATTTTTAAATGTTAGTAACATTTAAAATACATAATACATATGTTACAGGGAAAACAAACATAAAATTACATCATGTGATTCTAATTTTTTACATGCAAACAAAACTAAGGAATAAATATATCTACTTCAATAATAATTATCTCCCAGACTAAGTTAAGGACCCTTTACCATATGCTGTCAAGGTAATATAACCTGACGTCAGAGAAAACCTCGCTGGAAGGGCTTTGAATGGAGAAAGAGAATAAAAGAGGATTCCTACCAGACAACTTGTCTACCTCAGTATCATTTTATTCAAATTAAAACTATTTTACAATCAAACTTCAATTTTTAAAAGTGGGGGGAGAAAACAGTACATGTGAATTTTGGTATCCAAGCAGATACTAAAACCAATCTCTGGGCTGATACAGAGGGATGACTATACCTGGAAATGATCTGGAATTTCTGTTTTAAAATGTCAGCAGGGGGCACCCCATTCAAGGATATAACACGTTTTAAATAAAAGTGCTTAAATAAATATCTCAGTGATTCATTTTTAATGAGCATACCATTAGCCTTCTCTAAGTATTAAATACTCAGCCATTACCTAAAAATCCTAGTTTCTATTACCAGATTTTACTTTGGGAGAGTAACATTAGAAGTTGTATAGTAAGAATTACCCTTATTATTAAGCATTTTTTAAACTCCTAGTGGTTCACCCATATTTCACCAGCATAGAAGAATAATTCTTATCATACCACTGCCACAATTCACAAAATTCTTTCACCTCCATTTTTTCATGTGCCTGTCCTAACAATCATGAGATAAGCAAGCTTGATGATAATAACTACAACTTCTACAACCCCAACCCCATTGTAAATGAAATACCCACTAAGAATCAGGCACTATACAAGGTATCTCATATATTTACCTCATTCAAAGTTGAACAATTACCAAAAATCTATGAAGTAGTTATCCCATCCCAATTTTACAGATGAGGAAACTGAGGCTCAGCAATTAAAAGTACTTGGCCCAGAAAGCAGATCTTTGATCCACACCCAGGTCTGTCTGAATCCTAAACCTATGCCATTTCCTTGTCCCAGCCACACTCCCCAGGAAGCAGAGATAGAGAAAAAGATAATCATTTGGCCAAGTCTTATTGGCAACCAGAACCGAGGGCCTTCTAACACTTGATTTACTGTGCTTTTCACCTGGTATGTTGCTTCTATAAAAAGCAAGGACACTTCCTTCCATCAGGAGTTTATAAATCATAATCCCATTAGATTGTAAATAACATCTAGGGAAGCTATGTGCTACAAGAGAGAAAGATAAGGGTGGCCAAGGGAAACTTCAAGGAAGTATAACTAAATTAATACACAGGGATCAGGGTTTAAGTATTTTATCACCAATACTCAAAACAGTAACAGTGAGCCAGGCACAGTGGCTCACACCTGTAATCCTAACACTTTGGGAGTCAGAGATGGGAGAATCACTTGAGTCCAGGAGTTCAAAACCAGCCTGGGCAACATAGTGAGAGACCTTATTTCTACAAAAATAAAAACACAATAACAGTTAATAAAGTTTCCAGGAGGACCTTAGATAATCTCAGAATTGTATTTATAATATTAGGAGAAGGGCCATTTTTATTATTCTAAAATTTATAATTGGAATGCCCATAAAAATTGCCTATGAGTAGAGTCATCATTATGTCAGAACAATATATGATAATTACTTAGGACTCTGCTTTTGATAAATATGTACACTGTAACTACTTAATAAAGTCATGAAAAATATAAATGTTACTTACATATCCCAGTTTGGAGCTATTCGCAAATGCTGGATTAGCAATTGGAACTAGAATAAAAAATTTAAATGTAAAAAAAGAAAAAATTAAAATGTTTAAGTCACAAAACACAGAAAATGACAGCAAAGTTAACAGCCTAGGACTTTATAAAAAGGAAGTTTACACTGTACACCAAAAATGATATTTACTAAATTACAAAGGCACTAGTATATGAATAAGATTAAAATAAAAACTAAGAACAGTACTTTTAATTTCTCCTACCACTTTATGTTCGCTACATTACTGCCCTTACCTGACAGACACACACCAACTATCAAAAAAAGTAACCTTAATACTATCCTGGAAGCAAATGAACTTAAATTTTTTCAAGCCAATTCCCAAATGAGGGACCACTATGGAAAACATCTCCAAACCACTGTAATTCCTTTCTGAGGATGACTTCAAAAACTCTACCAATCGATGCTCAAACATGAGCCAAAAGAAACAAAAACCAAAAAAACTCTGACAAATTCCCTTGAGCTTACCAATAGACCAAGATAGTCCAAAAAGTAATATTCCCATGGGAAGAGGAAAAGAAATGTCTTAGAGGATTGATGTCTTCCTTCAATGTTATGCAGTTTACCAGAGGACCCAGTAAAGGAACCAACACCCGCAACCCATTCCACATGGGGAGTTCATTCCAGTCACTAATGAGAAGGTAAAAGGTCTTATGACATCACTTTTTTATTTTTTTTATTTTATTTTCTTTTATTTTTTTGAGATGGAGTTTCACTCTTTTTGCCCAGGCTGGAGTTCAGTGGTTCTCTCTCAGCTCACTGCAACCTCTGCCTCCCAGGTTCAAGTGATTCTCCTGCCTCAGCCTCCCAAGTAGCTGGGATTACAGGAGTGCACCACCACACCCAGCTAATTTTGTACTTTTAGTAGAGACAGGGTTTTGCCACGTTAGCCAGGCTGGTTTCAAACTCCTGACCTCAGGTGATCCACCCACCTTGGCCTCCTCCCAAAGTGCTGGGATTACAGGCATGAGCCACCATGCCCAACCTGATTTCAGGTATTTTTCTAAAATCTTACAAGTTAACATAAAATGGAAACCTGAGTATTACAAACAAACAAACACAGTTCAAAATCACCATCTACTTTCATCTACTTTATGACCTAAGGATTAAACAGAGGATAATTTTCATAAACCTAAAATCGTGATAAATCGGTTTTTTCATGGTAGTTAAATCAAACTGATATTTCAGCACTTGTTTGAGCCTCTATAAAAACACAAATTAAAATGCATAAGGCATATCACAAAGGCCTACCAGGGGGGAATGGAGGAGCCTGGTGGCCACCTCCTGGTGACCAGCCACCACGCACAAATAGCAAAGGAGATTCAGCTTGGCTCGGGAGGCCCCCATGCTCTTCTCAGTGGAGTCGATCTGCGAGCACACTTGTTGCAAAAAGTCATTCCAATCTTGGTCTTTCAGAAATAATAACTTATCCACTGCCATGGAAAGAAAATAATAAAAGTATGTATGATGAGAAAAAGAACTGCTGGAAACATTACATGAGAAATAAACACAGAATTACGACAGCTAAGATGAGGACAAACATTACACTGTCAAAACCAAAAATACTCCAAAGATGACACTACTTTTATTTGTCCTTCCATATTCCTAATCTCTGTATCTATCCATGGAAACTTTTTAACCACTTCAATGGAAAGCTATACTTTCAAATAAAGCAGATGTCCTAAGCAGAACTGTCCCACAACCTACACCATAACAAAATGCAAAGTTCAATACAACTGGAGTAAAAGACAAAAGAGCCTTTGTATAAATAAATCAACTCTCAAAATATTGAGAAAAGCACAAATCCTATAGTTCTTAAAAAGTTCCAATAAAATTATTGTAAAAAAATAACGAGAATAACATGATAGCTAAAAATCACTTGAAATCCCTACCTCCAAATCCCTATACAAAAAAAAATGGCAAAATCTAGGAAATGTGGTATCCCCTAAAATTAACATATTTTTGGCTGATCTCTATCTTTAGACAAAATAAATTATAAATATAATTTCCTAAATAACTCAAAGAGGAAAAGGGAAATAGTATTTCCAGGTAATAATTCTCTAGGTTTGCATAAATAGTCCTACTTGGCTCTGAAAGCACTATTAATAATACTTAGCTTCAAAAACGTCCTTCTACACAGTTTCTTTTTTGTTTTTATCAGTAATTAAGTTGATTGATATAAACCCTTAGCTGGTTTATTTAAACCTAAATATATTTTAAATTTACTTCAAATCATAGATTCTACTTTAGCCACGATGAATAATTTTCCCCAAATCAAGTTTAACAGCTTAAAATATAATTTGTTAAACAAAAAAACCAGTTTAAAGTATGTAAAAATTTCTGATGGTTACCCTAAGTAAGACTTTCATTAGCTCAACAGAAACGTAATAATTATCCCTTAAGTATCTCCACTCCCATACCACCTCCACAGTCATGAACCACCTAGTCCCATTCTCAAATGTCCTGGTCCCTCCAATAGAATCCCAATCCTTCATTGTTATCCCCAAACCTGTACACCTACACTAGCCATAAATGGTGGAAATTCAACCAGCTCTAAGAAGGGAAGGGAAGAGAAGACCTCCTACCCACTCTACAGGAAAACTGGTCCAGATCTACAGGAATCTCCCCACCCAGAAGAGAACAGGGCAGCCCAGACTCAGCTAAGAAATGTCAACAGATGGCACAAATGAATTACAGATTGTTTACAATTCGTATAACACTGCCCCAAGAATATAGGCAATTGTCAAGACAAAATAAATTTAGTTATTCACATACAAATATTCTATTTGCAAATAAATTTCATATTTGTATCTGTATACAAATAGTCTACATGTTTGATAAGTCCTTTATGATCCTACCTGAATATGCTGGTAGATGCAATATTTTTGCATCAAATTTAACTGGTGGCTGTTTCATTATCTGTGGTTAAAAAAAAAAAAAAGCTTTTGAGACAATTTTTAAGATGGATATCTATCTCCTTATATGTCCCTTATGTCAGATAATAAATCAATGAGGACAAAAAAAGAATGTGTAAAATTTGTTACCAAAAAGAATAAGAACAATGACTTTTCAGATTAAAAACATACAAATATAGATAATAAGTTATTTTTTTAAATCATTTCAATTGATATCTGTAATAAAATGAAGCTTCACAAAAAACATTCACCCCTATCTTGGTTTACTTTTTAGCTAACTTAACTCTAATTAGAAATTCAGTCATTCAACAAATATCTATTGGGTTCCTGCCAAGGTAAGGCTCTATGCCAAGTGCTAATGGGGATACAAAGATATAAAAGACACAATCCTATTTTCAGAGAGCTGACATCCTAGTTGGGAAGATGAGACAAACATTTGATAAACAACGAAATATTTCACAATTCAAAACATGCAGGACATAACTACAGATAAAACACTGGACAGAAAGAATGTTTTTGTAAACAGCAGTTTAGAGAATACAGCAAGCACTTTAGTTGATATAGATAGGACTGGGTTTACAGAAGAGGTAGAAGGTGGATTGAGGTGTTGAAGGATGGTTAGAACTTTATGGTTATATCAGAGAAGACACCATTCCAGGAAGCCATAATAGCATGAATTGGAAAGTGCACAACTTATTTGAGAAATGTGAAGAAACCATGTAGTTGGATCCATGAGTTTAGGACAGCCAGATACTTCATCTTGAGACTTTTAATCAAAAATTCAACCATCATTTCCATACCTAACTTCTGCAACACTTCTCTATGCAATATTTTTAAACCCTTTACTAATTAAGTAACCAGCATTACTGTATTTACTATAGTAATCTTACTAAAATGCATATTCTCATTCTAATCTCATAATCCAAATTCATAATCTCGTTCTAATCATGAGAAACCCTCAGACAAACCTAAATTAAGGGACGTTCTACAAAACACCCAACCAGTTACTCTTCAAACTGTCAAGGACTTGAGTTACACGTTTTATAACATGTATTATAAAAAAATACAAAGGCCAGGCACGGTGGCTCACGCCTGTAATCCCAGCACTTTGGGAGTCCTAGGCAAGTGGATCATGAGGTCAGGAGTTCAAGACCAGCTTGGCCAACATGGTGAAACTTCATCACTACTAAAACTACAAAAATTAGCCAGGCATAGTGGCAGGAGGCTGAGGCAGGAAAATAGCTTGAACCCGGGTGGCAGAGGTTGCAGTGAGCCAAGATCGCGCCATGCCACTGCACTCCAGCCTTGGTGACACAGTGAGACTCCATCTCAAAAAAAAAAAAAAGACAAAGTGTCAAGGTCATGAAAGACAAGAAAGGTCTGAGAAATTCTGACAAGGCCATGAAAGACTAGGACAGACTACACAAGACTAAGGAGGCATAACAACTAACTGTAACGTGGGATCCTGGAACAAAAAAAAAAAAAAAAGAACATTAGAGGCAACTGGTAAAACTCAAATAAGTTTGGTAGTTTAGTTAACAGCACTATACTCATGTGTTTCTTTTTTTTTTCTTTTTCAGGAAGAATTAGAAAGGAGCAATCAGGGTATTGCAAGCTCTCATTACACAGAGATATTAATCAAGTATTATGTAACTCCAATTACCACATTCTACTGCCCTCCACAAGAAGGAACAGATAAAGATTATCCCGCCTGACTAACGCTATACTAATGTTAATTCCCAGGTTTTGCAAACTATACTAAAGACCTATGAGATGTGAACACTAAGAGCAGCTGGGCGAAAGGTATATAGGAACTCTCAATTATTTTTGAACTTTTTCTCTAAGACTAAAAGTAGTTTAAAATTAAAAGTTAAACACAAAAATTTCTATTGATTAAAGCTTCCCAGAAACTATCAGATATGGTTATAAGAGGGGAAAAAAGAAACACAGAATATTGTCTAAAGCAAGCTCATCCAACCCGCAGCCCATGGGCTGTATGCAGCCCAAGACAGCTTTGAATATGGCCCAACACAAATTCATAAACTTTCTTAAAACATTGTAAGTTTTTTTGCAATTTTTTTTGTTTTTTAGTTCATCAGTTATCATTAGTGTATTTCATGTGTGGCCCAGGGAAGCCAAAAGATTGGACACCCCTGATAAAGACAACACAAACTGTTCTAGAAAGTCCAATTTGAAAATGCCCCAATGCACATCAAACTTAGCATAATAAAGTTACTCTGCCAGACATTCGAACTCACCAAAAGAATTAGCTCCATTATGAAAAATAGCTAAGTAATCTATATGAAATGCTGTCTATCTAGAAAATAAAAATGAATCCAAGAACCCTTATGGTCTAAACCACAGTAATGTTCCCAATGAGATAAGAAAAAACAGTCATGAATTAATACAGAAAAAGACATTTAAAAAGGAAAAAGAAGCAGGAAAATTAAAATAGAGAATAAGTAGTGGAATGTGAGTATGCTGGGGAGCTGGAAGTCAAGACAAAACAGAGGGACTTAGAAATGAATTTGTTTTTTAAAGTGGATACTCATTATCCCCTAGCAATAAAGTATTATATTCCAAAAGACAAGCAGCAAAAAAACTCACACTGGTTTAGAAGCACATTGTGAACTATGATTTCTCAAGCTCCCATAATGCCTCCCCACCGCCTCCCCTGCAGTCTGAACCACCTGTGAGAGGGTAGGGCTTCTGTGGGATATGCCTGCCCAGCCCAGCCTGGTGAGCAGTGCCCCCTGACTGCTTCTGCCTTCAAAATACATCAGAGACTAGAATGTTTAGAGTGACTCACATTAGCGCGTATGGAGAAACAAAGAGACCGAGAGCTAAGGTCTGAGGTCGAGAGGCTGGCAACCCCTCCATGGCATGTGGAAGAAAGCAGTGGTGAGAGGCAGAGCTGACTCATTCAAAACAGAGGGGAGAAAACTTAGAACTCCAGTGAAGTGGAAGTGAAGGCAGAGGAAAGGGTTGCAGACAGAGCGGGAGCGGGAAATGCAGACATGCAGCACAAATGAAACAGAAGCAGACAAGAGAAACAGGAAAGATTAGACAGCAAATAATATTCTGAACGAAAATCTCATGCAGATTTCAGATCTCAGTAAAGTCTACAACTCAGTGGTTAGAGCATCTTTCCACACCTTCGGATTGTCGATAATGGGGGTGACAACAAGATCTGAGTCTGTGTAGATAAGCTCTCTCATCTGGGATTCCAGGTCCTGCTGACTCAGGTGTCCAGTTGCAATCTGAAATGAGAACAAAAATTAGACTTCGTTTCTGTGACTAATGTAGATCTTTAAAACACAGAACTAATAAGATGCTGAGGAAGACAACACTGTAAAATATCACCTATATCAATGTACTTCAACTGCTATTCAAGACACTTGTAGTCTTACTTGATTTTCACAAAAATCCTAAACTGTAGGCACCATCATTCCCATTTTACAGATAAAAATATAAAACTCTGAGAAAGTAACTGAATTGCTCATGTTACCACTAAGGCTGGCTAGGACTAGAAAAAAGATCTTTACAATTCAGTGTTCTGAACTGTGATGAGGCAAATTGGTTTTTCCATTGCCAGCATGGCTTTTTTTTTTTTTTTTTTTTGAGATAGAGTCTCACTCTGTCACACAGGCTGGAGTGCAGTGGCACAATCTCGGCTCACTGCAACCTCTGCCTCCTGGGTTCAAGCGATTCTCCTGCTTCAACCTCCCAAGTAGTGAAATTACTGGTGCATGCCACCACGCCCAGCTAATTTTTATATTTTTAGTAGAGTCAGGGTTTCACCATGTTGGTCAGGCTGGTCTCGAACTCCTGATCTCAGGAGTTCTCAGGTGATCTGCCTGCCTTGGCTTCCCAAAGTGTTGGGATTACAGGCGTGAGCCACGTGCCTGACCCACAGCTTTATTTTTCATTCACAGAATGCTAATCAATTTACTTCTGCTTTACAGAATACTCAATGTGAAGTTGAAGCTGTAACATAAAACAATTTTCAAACTTAAATACAGACTTGTTACCTAAGTGTTAAACCTCAATTATTTATTAAGCCTAGTTAGAGTTCATACATAATGAAATGAATCAGCAGACATTCACCATCAGTTATTCCTCTGAGATGGTTCTTTGTGCTCTATTTAAACATAATTTGTATTCCTAGTGTTACACCTCAGTATTCCCCATCAGGAAAAAAAAAAAAAGAGAGAGAGAGAGAGAATTTATGCTTAAGAACCTTAAAAGAAGCAATGACTAGTAAACTAAATAAAATAGAAAAGTAAATCAGTGAAGTAAGGAATAAGGAAAATAAAGTATCCAAAACTGAATGAGGAAGGGGCATGGATAAAGGAACACAGGAGTTAGCTAAGAAAGTTCCTGGAAACCCAAGCTGCCCCTTTCAACTCAGACGAAAGACATAAGAAAACACACAAAGAGGCCAGGCGTGGTGTCTCACCTCTGTAATCCCAGCACTTTGGGAGGCCGAGGTGGGCAGATCATGAGGTCAGGAGTTTGAGACCAGCCTGACCAACATGGGAAACACCATCTCTACTAAAAATACAAAGATTAGCCAGGAGTGGTAGCATGCACCTGTACTCCCAGCTACTCAGGGGGCTGAGGCAGGAGAATCGCTTGAACCTGGGAGGCGGAGGTTGCAGTGAGCCGAGATCGCACCACCACACTCCAGCCTAGGTGACAGAGCGAGATTACGTTAAAAAAAAAAAAAAAAAAACCCCACAAAGAATGAAGAGGAAGTTTGTTTAAAACAAGAAAATCTAAGTTTAAGAACATAGACTTTCAATTAAAGAGAAAAAAAAAAGAAAGAAAGATGGACTTTCATGGCAAAAAGACAGGGATAAACTCACATTGCCAAAAGAAAGATGGACTTCCAAGGCAAAAAGACAGGGGTAAACTTTCATTGCCGCTTGTTAATTATGTGCTCTTTGGTAAGTTAAAGAAAAAAGCTTTGTTTTCTTCATCTATAACAAAGATTAAAACGAACAAGCTTTCAGGTTTGTGAAGAATAAACATAAAGCATTTAAAACAATGCCTGGCACTGCTTGAGAGAAGACAGTGATAGTTTATCAAGACATTTAAATATATACATCATGCTTGCTTCAGTGGAGAATGGATAGAGGGGAGCAATGGACAACTGAGGGGACCAGTTAGCAGATTACTGCAAAGCCTGGATGGAAAAGATGGTGTCTTGAGCAAGGAAGGTGGCAAAAGGAAAGGAAAGAAGTCAATGATAGAGCAAAGGGCTGGATATCCCTGCTGATTTAACACTGAGGAGGAACCACTAGTAAATTATATTAGTCCGTGAAGCAACACATCAATATTTGAAAGAGGTGGCCAAATTATCTTTACATATAGATGACATAACTGAACATCCAAAAAGCCAAAATTAATCAATGGGAAAACTATTAGAAATAATGTAAGAATTAGGCCAGGCGTGGTGGCTCACACCTGTAATCCCAGCACTTTGGGAGGTCGAGGTGGGTGGATCACCCGTGGCCAGGAATTTGAGACCAGTCTGGTCAAAATGGTGAAACCTCATCTCTCCTAAAAATACAAAAATTAGCTGGGTTTGGTGGCAGGTGCCTGTGGTCCCAGCTACTCAGGAGGCTGAGGCAGGACAATCACTTGAACAGAGGCTGCAGTGACTCAAGATCATGCCACTGCACTCCAGCCTGGGCAACAGAGCAAGACTCTGTCTCAAAGGAAAAAAAAAAAAAAAAAGAATGTAAGATTAGTAAGGTGGACCAATTAAAAAATTGTATGCAAAAATTAATTTCCTATAGGTAAATTGAATGTATGCACAAATGTCAAGTTATAACAAATATCCCACTCACAATAGCAAAAATATATAAAATAAAATGCTCAGGAATAAACTAAATGATCAATAATTGCGATCAGATCCTAATCATTAAATGAAAATAATTGTTATAAAATTATACTCCCTTGTTTCAAAATGAACACATATGTATAAAACCAGAAGTAGCAGTATCAGAATGTATGAGATGTATGAGGTTACAGCGAACTACAATCCTACGATCACGCCACTGCACTCCAGCCTGGGCAACAGGCACTCAAAAAAAACAAAAATGTAATCAGTGTTTACTCAGGAATTATATAGTAAATAATTTTTCTATTTTCTTTGTCCTTTTTTACATTTTACAAGTTTTCTACAATTATATATGTTTTGTAATTGAATAAAAAGTATCACTTAAAAATTATAAAACATAAGGCCAAGCACAGTGGCTCACAACTGTAATCCCAGCTCTTTGAGAGGCCGAGGCCGGCAGATCACTTGAGTCCAGGAGTTTGAGACCAGCCCGGGCAACATGGGGAAACCTCTACCAAAATTACAAAAAATTAGCCAGGCATGGCGGCGCACACTTGTAGTTGCAGCTACACAGGAGGCTGAGACGAGAGAATCACCTAAGCCCGAGAAGTTGAGGCTGCAATGAGCCACAATCATGCCACTCCACTCCAGTCTGGGTGACAGGAGTGAGGCCCTGTCTCAAAAATAAATAAATAAATAAATAAATATAGAGATACATATGTAAAATAAACTACCTTACGTATTCACATTATTGATTATATTTCCTCAATACAATGATTATATACTCTTCTTTATAACCATCTGCCAGAAGAGCTTCAACATCTATCACATTTCAGAATGAATTTTTTAATTTACATTGATTTTCTATTTCACATAACCAAAAAATTAGCACAGTGAGATTTTATTATAATCCATTTATACTAAATTTCAAAGCAGAAATAAGCTTCACATGGTCCAAATACACTTCACATTACATCAAAACCACAGTAAAAACTAAAAGCAATTATATTTGTCAAGCAATAAGTAGCATAAAAATAACTTAGAATTAATTCAAAGTAGTTCCGCATTCAACACAACCATGATTGAAAGAAATTAAAGAAGGCCTAAATAAGTACAAATACATCCTGTGTTCGTGGAGGAAAACTTAACATTGCTAAAATGGCAGTACTTCCTAAATTAATCTACACATTCAATGCAACTGTGATTAAAATCCCAGCAGGCTCCTTTGCAGAAATTGACAAGCTGATCTTAAAATTCATATGGAAATGCAAGTGACCCAGAACAGCCAAAACCACCTTAAAAATTTTTTTGGAGGATTCATACTTTCTGATTTCAAAGCTTACTAAACAGCTACAGTAATCAAGAGTGTGCCACTAGTATAAGAACAGATGAATAGATAACAGAATAGAATCCAGAAATAAACCTTTACATATACAATCAATCGATCTTCAATAAGAGTTCCAAGACAATTCAATGGGGAAAGAAAAAGCTTTTCAACAGATAGTGCTGAGACAGCTGGATGTTTAGATGAAAAACAATGAAGTATACCCCCCACTTCATGCCACATGCAAAAATTAACTCAAATGGATAAAATAGCTAAATCTAAGAGATATTAATAAAACTATAAAACTCTTAAGAGAAAACAGGCAGAAACCTTTGTGACCTTGGATTAGCAATGGTTTTTTAGATATTACACCAAAAGCACAAGCAGCCAAAAAACACAAACGAAAAAAGATAAATAGGACTATATCAAAATTTCAAACTTTTGTGCTTCAAAGGATACCATCAAGAAAGAAAAAAGACAATCGAGAAAAAGGGAGAAAATTGTTATAACTCCTAGCTAGAATATGTAAAAAATTCTTAACAACTAAATAATAAAGAGATAAATAACCCAATTAAAAATAGGTTAAATTTTTGAATAAATGTTTCTCCAAAGAAAATAGACAAATGGCCAATAAACACATAAAAAGATACGCAACATCATTAGCCATCAGGTAAATGCAAATTAAAACCACTAAGACATAGAAATTCACACCTATTAGCCGGGCGCGGTGACTCATGTCTGTAATCCAAACACTTTGGGAGGTGGAGACAGGTGGATCATTTGAGGTCAGGAGTTCGAGACTAGTCTGGCCAACATAGTGAAACCTCGTCTCTACAAAATACAAAAATTAGCCAGGTGGGTCGGGCCCAGTAGCTCACGCCCGTAATCCTAGCACTTTGGGAGTTTGAGGCAGGCGGATCACAAGGTCAGGAGATCGAGACCATCCTGGCTAACACGGTGAAACCCCATCTCTACTAAAAATACAAAAAATTAGCCATGCATGGTGGCGGGCGCCTGTAGTCCCAGCTACTCGGGAGGCTGAGGCAGGAGAATGGCATGAACCCGGGAGGCGGAGCTTGCAGTTAGCCAAGATTGTACCACTGCACTCTAGCCTGGGCGATAGAGCAAAACTCCATCTCAAAAAAAAAAAAAAAAAAAAAATTAGCCAGGTGGTAGTGGCATGTACCCGTAATTCCAGCTACTTGGGAGGCTGAGGCAGAAGAATCGCTTGAGCCTGGGAGACAGAGGTTGCAGTGAGCCAAGATCATGCCACTGCACTCCAGACTGGGCGACACAGTGAGACCCTGTCTCAATCAATCAATCAATCAATGGAATTTCACACCTGCTAGATGTGAAATAGAATGGCTATCACAAGAAAGACAGGCAATGCAGCACCATTCACAATAGCCAATAGGTAGATACAACCCAAGAAATCATCAGTAGATGAAAAGATAACAAAGCATATTAAATACACACAAGGGAATATTATTCAGCCTTTAAAAAATGAAATTCTTGCACATGCTACAACATGGATGACATTATGCTAAGTGAAATAAGCCAGGCACAAAAGTACAAATACTATATGAGACTACTTTTTTTTTTTTTTTGAGACTGAGTCTTGCTGTCACCAGGCTGGAGTGCAGTGACACAATCTCGGATCACTGTAACCTCCGCCTCCTGGTTCAAGCAATTCTCCTGCCTCAGGCTCCTGAGTAGCTGGGACTACAGGCACACGCCACCATGTCCAGCTAATTTTTGTATTTTTAGCAGAGACACAGTTTCACCATGTTGGCCAGGATGGCCTCGATCTCTTGACTTTGTGATCCACCTGCCTCAGCCTCCCAAAGTGCTGGGATTACAGGCGTGAGTCACTGCACCCAGCCTATATGAGACCACTTATGCCAGCGGTCCCCAAATTTTTTGGCATCAGGAACCAGTTTTGCAGAAGACAATTTTTCCACAGACAAGGTTGGGGGAGATGATTTTGAGATGATTCAAGTGAATTACATTTATTGTGCACTTTATTTCTATCATTATTACATTGTAATATATAATGAAATAATTATACAACTCACTATAATATAGAATCAGTGGGAGCCCTGAGCTTGTTTTCCCACAACTAGACAGTCCCATCTGCGGGTGATGGGAGACAGTGACAGATCATCAGGCATTAGATTCTCATGAGGAGCATGCAACCTACATCCCTCGTGTGCACAGTTCACAGCAGGATTCATGCTCCTATGAGAATCTAATGCAACCGCTCATCTGACAGGGGGCAGAGCTCAGACAATAATACAGGTGTAGATTGAGAGCAGCTGTAAATACAGATGATGTGTCACTCACTTGCCCGCCACTCACTTCCTGCTCTGCGGCTTGGTTCCTAAGAGGCCACAGACTAGCAGCAGTCCATGGCCAGGGGGTTGAAGACCCCTGACTTATGCAATGGACCTAGAATAGGCACATTCGTAGAGGCAGAAGGTATAATAGTGGTTACCAGGGGCTAACGGTAATGGGAAGTGGGCAGTTATTATTTAATGGGTACAGAGTTTCAATTTGGGATGATTAAAATTTGCTGGAGATAGACGGTAGAAATAGTTGCACAACAATATGAATGTACTTAATGCCACTTGAACTATATACTTAGAAATGATTTAAAATAGTACATTTTATGTAATGCATTTTTTACCACATTTTTTAAGACAATACCAAATGTTAGTGAGAATGTGTAAAAATTGATAACCTCATACACTGCTGGTTAGAATGTAAAATGGTGCAGATGCTTTGAAAAACAGTTTGACAATTCTTCAAAAAGTTAAGGCCAGGTGCAGTGGCTTACTCTATAACACCAGCACTTTGGGAGGCTGAGACAGGAGCATCGCTTGAGCTCAGAAGTTTGAGCTTAGGCAAAATAGAGAGACCCTGTCTTTACAAGCAATTTTTTGTAAACTTAGCCAGGTGTGGTGGCATATGCCTGTAGTTCCAGGTACTTGGCAGACTGAGGCAGGACAACCACTGGAGCCAAGGAGGTCCAGACTGCAGTGAGCTATGATTGTACCACTGTACTCCAGCCTGACAGAGGGAAACATTATCTCAAAAACAAAAAGTTAAACAAGGAGTTAACACATGACACAGCAATTCTACTCCCAAATATTCACCAACTGATGACTGGAAAAAAAAAAAAGATGTTGTATACGCAACAAATTATTTGACAATAAAAAGGAATCTAGTACTGATGCATGCTACAACTTGGATGAACCTTGAACATATATGTTAAACAGGCCGGGCACGGTGTCTCACGCCTGTAATCCCAGCACTAGGGAAGGCCGAGGTGGGCGGATCATGAGGTCAAGAGATCGAGACCATCCTGATCAACGTGGTGAAACTCCATCTCTACTAAAAATACAAAAATTAGCTGGACACGGTGACACACACCTGTAGTCCCAGCTACTCGGTAGGCTAAGGCAGGAGAATTGCTTGAATCCGGTAGGCACAGGTTGCAGTGAGCCGAGGTTGTGCCACTGCACTCCAGCCTGGGGACAGAGCGAGACTCCATCTCAAAAAAAAAAAAAAAAAAAACAAAGAAGACATATGCTAAGTGGAAAAAGCTAGTAACAAAAGACCACATATTGTTGATTCCATTTATAGAAAATGCACAGAACAAGTAAAATAATAAAGACAAAACGTATGCTAGTGGTTGCCTAATACAAGCATGGAAAAGAACTGGAGAAACATGGGGTGGCAGGGGGCAGTGACTGCTAACGGTAGTTTCTTTGTTGGGTGACGGAAGAATTCTAAAACTGTGGTGATGGTTGCACACCTCTGAAAATGTTACAGGTCCCTGAATTGTATCTTTTTTTTTTTTTTTCTTTTAAAGAGGTGGGTCTCACTCTGTCACCCAGGCTGGACTGCAGTGGTGCCGTCATAGCTCACTGCAGCATCAAACTCCAGGGCTCAAGAAACCCTCCCACTTCAGCTTCCCATGTGGCTAGGGCTACAGGTGTGCACCACCAAACCCAGCTCATGTTTTTTATTTTTTGTGAGGACAGGGTCTCCCTATGTTGGCCAGGTTGGTCTCGAACTCCTGGCCTCAAGTGATCCTCCTGCCTCAGCCTCCCAAAGTGCAAGATTTACAATTCACACCCAGCCTGAATTGTTCACCTTAAATAGGTGAATTGTATGGTATGTCAACTGTATCTCAAGGAAAGTCCTACCAAAAAGAACTATGAAGCAACTAAATGGGATATCTCTCTCAGAGTACCTACAAGAAAAATCCATAATGATCAGGAAAGACGACCTTATTGTAAATTTTGGATTTATAAACATAATTCATTTACCAACTTACAATTATTCTTTTGAGCTTCTACATCTTATGTAGAAAGAAAATTTCCCAAGTCTGCTCACCTTGGTCAGAGAAGTCTTCTGTGGTGAACAATGAGTCATATCCTCACCAGGACTTACTTCCACTGCAGTGCTAGTTCTGGGAGTAGGGCGAGAACTGAAAAATACATACCAGTTAATATTATTCAGATTCCAGAAAGTTTATTCTCTGTTTACTGTTTTCTGGAAGAAAACATGTCTCATGAAAAATGGTAGAGTATGATAATTCCATATGCTCTCACTAAAAAGTCTAGATCTAATTTGTGTTTATATAATTTTTATAACTGCTATTAATTTCCTGGCTAATGTATTATTTCTTTTATTTATACTTTCCATGCCATACACAGTATTTTCTTTTTTAACTAGAAACCTTCAAGCATTAATTTGTATAAATGTCTTCTGGTATAGGCAGGATTAACATAAATAAAATAGATCAGATATTCTACAAAGAATGAAAAATATTTGTAGCTGTATATCAGAAAATACTTGAAAAGGAAATTACCCTGGCACCTATTTAAAATAAGTAACAAGGAAGTTACAATCCTTATCTATTTGTAATGATTCCTCCTACACGTATAAATGCCTGCCATACCGTATGGGCCACTGTACTTTTCCTGGATCCACGGTTTTGAACTTCTCACTTTTTTTTTTTTTTTTTTTTGAGATGGAGTCTTGCTCTGTTGCCCAGGCTGGAGTGCAGTGGCACAATCTTGGCTCACTGCAACCTCCACCTCCCGGGTACAAACGATTCTCGTGCCTTAGCCTCCCAAGCAGCTGGGATTACAGGCGCCCGCCACTGCACCTGGCTAATCTTTGTATTTTTAGTAGAGACAGGGTTTCACCATCTTGGCCAGGCTGGTCTAGAACTCCTTACCTCACGATCCACCTGCCTCAGCCTCCCAAAATGCAGGGATTACAGGCATGAGCCACCGCACCCGGCCTGAGCTTCTCACATTTTAAGAAATCTTTCCCATCAGATCATTAATATTTTTTAATTATTTCCTTCAGGGTCAAGTGCGGTGGCTCACTCCCGTAATCCCAGCACTTTGGGAGGCTGAGGCACTCAGATCACTTGAGGTCAGGAGTTTGAGACCAGTCTGGCCAATATGGCAAAACCCTGTTTCTACTAAAAATACAAAAATTAGCCAGGCATGGTAGCAGGCACCTGTAATCCCAGCTACTAGGGAGGCTGAGACAGGAGGATCACTTTAACTCAGGAGGCAGAGATTGCAGTGAGCCAAGTTCAAGCCACTGCACTCCAGCCTGGGTGACAAAATAACACTCCATCTCGGGGAAAAAAAAAAAAAAAAAGCCCAGCATGGTGGTGTGTGCCTGTAGTCCCAACTTCTTGGGAGGCTGGGGCAGGAGAATAGCTTAAACAGGGGAGGTGAAGGTTGCAGTGAGCCAAGACCGAACCACTGCACTCCAGCCTGGACAACAGAGCAAGACTCCATCTCAAGGGAAAAAAAAAAATTATCATCTTCAAATTCCCAAGTATCAGGATCCTCAACTCTCATTCACTTATCTGTTGATCCCTTCATTAAACATATACTTACATAGTACATAAAATACGAATACCAGAAATTGTAGGAGGTTCTAAAAAGTTAAATTTAAAGTGTATAAAATGGGCCAGGTGCTGTGGCTCACACCTATAATCTCAGCACTTTGAGAGGCCAAGGCGGGCAGATCACCTGAGCTCAGGAGTTCGAGACCAGCTGGGCAACTTGGGGAAACCCCGTCTCTACTAAAAATACAAAAAAAATTAGCCAAGCATGGTGGTGCATGCCTGTAATCCCAGCCACTTGGGAGGCTGAGGCATGAGAATCGCTTGAACCAGGGAGGCAGAAGCTGCAGTGAGCCGAGATCACGCCACTGCACTCTAGCCTGGGCAACAGAGCAAGAGTCTGTCTCAAAAAAAAAAATAAATAAATAAATAAATAAAAAATAAAATGTGTAAAATGTATATACATAAACATACATTACATTTAAATATGGATAAAACATATCAGGAATTTTAATTTATAATTATAACCCCTATTTCATGAAACAAAACTATTTCTTTATGTTACAAAATATTTTAAATACTTTTAATATTTACATACTACTAATTTTTTTTCTTTTTTTTTTTTTTTTTTTTTTTTTGAGACGGCATTGCACTCTTGTTGCCCAGGCTGGAGTGCAATGGTGCAATCTCAGCTCATTGCAACCTCCACCTCCTGGGTTCAAGTGATTCTCTTGCCTCAGCCTCCCAAGTAGCTGGAATTACAGACACCCACCAGCATGCCCGGCTAATTTTTGTTTTCTTTAGTAGAGACAGGGTTTCACCATGTTGGCCAGGCTTGTCTCGATCTCCTGACCTCAGGTAATCTGCCCGCCTCAGCCTCCCAAAGTGCTGGGATTACAGGCATCAGCCACCGAGCCCGGCCCATACTACTAAATTTTTTAATGCATTGGTCTTAATCACTTTAAGATATCACTCTGACTTTAATCATTTCAGTGATTACAAACATTATTTAAGCCTCACATATAGAAAAGTAAAAGAAAGACTGGGCACAATGGCCCATGCCTGTAATCGCAGCACTCTGGGAGGCCTAGGCGGGCGGATCATCTGAGATCAGGAGTTCAAGACCAGGCTGGCCAACATGGCGAAATCCCATCTCTACTAAAAATACAAAAATTAGCCAGGCGAGGTGGTGGGCCCCTGTAGTCCCAGCTACTTGGGAGACTGAGGCAGGAGAATCACCTGAACCTGGGAGGTAGAGGCTGTAGTGAGCCAAGATCACGCCACTGTACTCTAGCCTGGACAACAGAACAAGACTCTATCTCAAAAAAATAAAATAAAATAAAAATAAAGAATAAAAAAAGGATTTAAAGAAAAACAGAACCTCTTCTTTTCTGTAAGTATTTACCCAAATAGAAAAGATTTTGCCTTCAAAGCATTAACAACAACAACAACAACAAAAACTGGGTGCATTGGCAGGCAGATGGCTCAAGCCCAGGAGTTCAAGACCAGCCTGAGCAACATGGCAAAACACCGTCTCTACAAAAAAATTAGCCATGGTGGCACGGTGGCACACACCTGTAGTCACAGCTACTCGGGAGGCTGAAGTGGCAAGATCACTTGAATCCAGGAGGCAGAGGTTACAATGAACCAAGATCACGCCACTGCACTCCAGCCTCGGCAACAGAGGGAGATCTTGTCTCAAAAACAAAACAAACCAAACAACCTGGACTTCTGAAATTTTAAGTTCAATTCTATTTTAAGTTAAAGAACAAAATGAAGAGGCATTAATTCTTACAAATGGAAATAATGAGTTGCTTTGGTAAAAAATAAGTTGGTTTGGTTAAAAATTTTCAAAAATCCTATATATAGCAAAATCTACATTTCACTGGCCACCACCTAACTGCAACTTTGAAATTGGAGAGTGAAACTGGAATTTGGCACTAAAATCCCTGTTCTTTATCTCTGTGTAACATGGTTTGCACCAAGATAGCAGACGCTTTAAGAAAATTTAACTTTTGTCTCACATTGATCCCTCTTTTTTCATTTTACCTACCTGAGAAGAAACATGGATTCATTCAACTGACCCTCAAGAGTACTCTTAGGCCGAAACTCAGTTGGATTTTCTGTAGCAGGAAAGTAATATGTTACACAGAAAAGAACAAAAATATCATATGCAAGGCATAACATACACAAAGATTTAAAGGGACATAACATTGAAATTAGGAATTCTCTCAAACATTATAAGTAGCATGAATGTGCTCAAATAAAAGCTTACCTAGTCTGAAAGAGTGACCTAGTGGTTGACCACTCTTGTGCCCTTTTGCTTGTCTACTCTGAGCATTCTGCAAAAGCTCCTTGGAATCTTGTGGCCCAGAACACTCCATTGTGTTTCTGCTATTATTGGAGAAAAAATCAAACTTACTTTGGAGTTCTCTATAGTTTTGTGTTAGAAGAAGAGGTTGGAGAAGATAATTAAACTACACATGACATTTAGCAAAGTTACAGAATCTCTTAACTTTATGCCTCCCTCATCCATATAGCCATCAAAGACTGGCAGGAAAGCTATGTCACTGTAGTCCCTCAAGATCCAGGCTAAGGCCAGGCGTGGTGGTGCACACCTGTAATCCCAGCACTTTGGGAGGCTGAGGCAGACGGACCGCTTGAACTCCGAAGTTCGAGATCAGCCTAGGCAACATAGTGAGAACTTGTCTCCTCTTTTTTGTTTTTAACAAATTAAAAAAAAAAACAAAAAAAAGATCCAGGCTGACAGAACAGGCATGGTGCTCACGCCTATAATCCTAGCACTTTGAGATGCCATGGCAGGCAAATCACTTGAAGCCAGGAGTTTGAAACCAGCCTGGGCAAAATGGTGAAATCCTGTCTCTACTAAAAATACAATAATTAGCTGAGTGTAGTGGCGCACACCTATAGTCTCAGCTACTCAGGATGCTGAGGTGGGAGGATCATCTGAGCCCAGGGAGGTCAAGGCTGCAATGCGCCATCACTGTACCACTACACTCCTGCCTAGGTGACAGAGTGAGACGTTGTCTCAAAAAAAAAAAAAAAAAAAAAATTCCAGGCTAGAACTCCATTTTGACATTTTTCTTCCCAATTACCTCATCATGTGGTAAATTACTGCTGCTCTTCAACTTTGGATCTGGGAATAACACGTATTACTTTTGCTAACATTTTGTTACCCAAAACAAGTCACATGACCACACCTAACTTAAAGGGGAGAAAAAAGATCCTACCATATACTTGGGAGGTGGGAAGCCAGATGTATTTGGTAACAGAACTAATGATTATCATATTATATCAATGACTAAAGAATAACAACAGAAAATATGCAAAATTAAGAACACAAAAATATCACGAGTAAACTCCTTAAGCAACCCTTAATTAAACAAATGCTGGATTTTCTCCTACTACAAAAGCAGAGAAATTCAGGTCATTGATGTTGTATAATTAGAATAGTAATGGGCTTAAGTGTCCAGTAACTATGTCTTATACACGAAGGTAAGTGTATACTACCTGAGACTGAGATCTTCCATGCTTGATTCCTGATCTGCTCCAGCGAAAGCTTTCTTCCAAAATGAATGCTGCAGTAGCCTTGTCCAAGTTAATCTTTAAAAAACATAAATGTTAAAACTCTACTTTAACATGATTTACCATGAAAAACTCCCAAGACATGTCCCAATTACACATATCGGATTTTACAATTTGTATCTCCTAAAGGTACATATGTACCTTTGAAATCATTTTATATTTTATTATTTCATTTTTGTATGCAATTAACCTCTTTTAGACAGCAAGATAAAAAGAAACAATTCAGAAGCCTTAAATGGTACAGAATGAAACAGTCTGATAAGTAAGGATTAGAAGTTTCAGGGTTCAAATTCCATAGAGTCTGGGTTCTTCAACCAGCGTGGGAAAAAGGGAATTGATAAATAATTCGAAATTCTAAAGTAAATATATCAGATATCTATAATCCTGTCATCCTTTATTTCACAACAGAGGCAAGATTATTTTACTTACCCTGACTGACACATTTAAGTTTCGGAACTATTCTGTTAGAACTTCATTCAGGAATAAATAAGAATATCAGCCCAGGTGCGGTGGTTCACACCTGTAATCCCAGCACTTTGGGAGGCCAAGGTGGGCAGATTGCTTGAGTCCAGGATTTCAAGATCAGCCTGGACAATGTGGCAAATCCCCATCTCTACAAAAAATACAAAATTAGTTGGGTGTGCTGGCCCACACCTATAATCCCAGCTACTTGGGAGGCCGAGGTGGAAGAATCTCTTGAGCCTGGGAGGCAGAGGTTGCAGCGAGCCAAGATCACACCACTGCACTTCAGCCTGGGTGACAGAGTGAGACCCCGTCTCAGGAGGGGGTGCCGGGGCAGGGGAAGAATATCAGCTTCATAATCATATACATTCACACCTTGTTTAGGAATCAAAATAATATTACCTAGCTAGTTCACTTGCATTAAAATGACTTTAGGCTGTATTTAAAACTCAGGCTCATTTTCAAAAGATTAAGTTTCACTACTAATACAGTATACCTGTAGGCATACTCACCAGAGTGGGAAAATTAAGCCTGACTGAAACTTTAAAACAAAAAAGAAAAGAATTTATAGCTGACTAATCACTCAAAACTTCTGTATTAAATAAAATTACTCCAATCAAAAGTAAAACACAAATAATAGAATTTGCAACCACATATAATATTCCTTTACACAAAAAGCTCTTATGGTTCACTAAAGGAGAAATAAAAATAGCCAACGAAGTAAAATTTATTTTCACCCATCAAACTGACAAAAATGTAGATCAACAAGGCACACTATAGATGAGTGGGAGGGAAGGAGCTTTCTAACATATTGTTGCTAGGAGTGTAAATCAGCACATGTTCCTAGAATGTAGGAAATGTATCAAACTGTTTAAATGCTCTTAGCCTTTGGCAAGCCATTCCACTTTAAGAAATTCACATGAAAGAGATAATTACCCAAGTAAACCCAAAAACATTTTAAAAAGTCACAAAAGGATATTTACTGTAACAACATATATAATATTACAAATCAAGAGGCATTCTAAACGTTTACTTTTTTATAGGTAATTGTATGTACATTCTACAGCCATTTAAAATGACCAAGCAGCCAGGTACAGTGGCTCACACATGTAATCCCAGCATTTTGGGAGGCCGAGGCAGGTGGAACTGCTTGAGGTCAGGAGTTCGAGACCAGCATGGCCAACATGGTGAAACCCCATTTCTACTAAAAACACAAAAATTAGCTGGGGATGGTGGCATGCACCTGAAATCCCAGTTACTCAGGAGGCTGAGGCATGAGAAACACTTGAACCCAGGAGGTGGAGGATGCAGTGAGCCAAGATTGCATCACTGCACTCCAGCCTGGGTGACAAAGCAAGACTCAGAAATGGAAATGGAAAAATATGCATAATGTACCATGAGAGAAAAAAATAGGTTATGGAGTGGTCCTATGTAAGCAAAAAAATTATATAGCATAGGGTTATAAATGTAGGGATATGTAGATACACTCTCTTAAGTAAATTAGGTACAGTTACATCCTATCAAAAGATGTCTGAAAAACTATCCACCAAAATAACACTAATGTTGAAAGCATTCTAATGTAAGTAAAGGATGTTTGTCCTACAACTTATACAAAAATCAGCATTTCCTTCTGCAGTTTTTAAAATATATTTAATAAAAGAGTGGACTCTTATATATGCTACACTAAATTTATTCTCCATTTTATAAACTGAACCCTCCTCCCATCCCTGCATCCCAGTTATCTAGTGACAGAACCAGAACCAGAAATTAGTTGCCTGGGCCTCTTTCCCACTCTGGTCCACCTCCTAGCCTCCCCTACCCTGTGCCTCAACAATGATTTCTAACACTGCCATCACTGACAGAAAATTCACAAGGTGCCTATTATCCTATCACTTAATATCCCCATTATGACAGGCTTGTCATAAAAACAGGTCACATTAAATATCACTCAGTTAACAGCACCTTAACTTGACAATATCATCCCTAGGTCAATAGTCAAACAGTTTTAGCCTGAAATACAAAATACAAGAAATGGTACTTCTTGGATTCGGGAATTATAAGAAAATTTGTCAACTACTTAATACATGAAAAGAGAAACTGACTTCAAAAATTCCTCATGATTAAAAACACCTGCAAACTGAGAGAAGAACTTTTAATCCGAAGTCAGACTTCTTTAAAAAATAATAATTTGAATAACAATTTGTATATTAAGAACAGCACCATTTTAGAAGTACATAAAAGGGGGAAAATATTCCACTATTTATTCCCATTAAAATACTGTCCCTTACTCCATTTACAGAACTCAAAAGAAAAAGAAAAAAAAATCGAAATACTGTCCCAACCTTTTTTGAGGATCTCTTTGAAGTAACCCATCAAGCAAATTAATAAAATCTGAAGAAGCTTTAGGACGAGAAGAATCTATAAACAAATTAATTTCCAAGAAAAAATGGTAAGTAGTAAATACATATCAATTTTATTTTTATCTCTTACATCAACATTTAAAGTAATAGTATTTTAAACACATAAATTATTATTAAGAGAACTCTAAATCCATTAACAACAATTATATCCTCCATTTAATGGGGCAGGATGGGGAGGTATAGAACACAAAGATTAAAAACATATTTTCCTAGATCACAAAAAGGAAATGTAAATCTCAAAAACTAAGTCTTAACAAACCTCTAAGCCTTCTCTTCACTGAACAATCTCAGTAAGAATCACCAGCTTAACAAACTCAAACACTTGTCTTCAACTATTTTGGGGGGGTTTTTTCTGTCACCCAGGCTGGAGTGCAGCGGCACGATCATGGTTCACTCCAGCTTCTACCTCTCAGGCTCAAGTGATCCTCTCACTCCAGCCTCCAGAGTAGCTGGGACAGGCATGCACCACCACGCCTGACTAATTTTTGTTTATTTTTTGTAGAGATGGGGTCTCACTATGCTGCCTAAGTTAGTCTCAAACTCCTGGGCTCCAGTGATCCACCTGCCTTGGATCTCCTAAAGTGCTGGGATTACAAGTGTGAACCACTAAGCTCAGCTCCAAATTTTTTTTTTTTTTTTTTTTTTGAGAATGAGTTTCACTCTTGTTGCCCAGGCTGGAGTGCAATGGTGTGATCTCGGTTCACTGCAACCTCTGCTTCCCAGGTACATGCGATTCTCCTGTCTCAGCCTCCCAAGTAGCTCGGATTACAGGCATGTGCCACCATGCCTGGCTAATTTTTTTATATTTAGTAGAGACGGGGTTTCACCATGATAGTCAGGCTGGTCATGAACTCGTGACCTCAGGTGATCCACCCACCTCGGCCTCCCAAAGTGCTAGGATGACAGGTGTGTGCCACCATGTCCAGCCCTAATTAACTATTAATTACACCTTATTCTTTTAAGTATTCCTAACTTGAACAACTTTGCATTACAAAGTACTATGATTAGAATATTTGCAATCCCTCTTTTAAGATTTTTAACAGAAATAAGAAGCATTATATTATGACACTGTCCAATACCACTAATCTCATAATGTTTTGTCTTTTTAAATTAGTTATATACCATATCCAGGTCATCAGTCTATGGTTAAAAGTAGTAGTAATGACCACACATTGTGGCTCATACTTGAAATCCCAGCACTCTGGGAGGCCAAGGCAGGCGGCTCAATCAAGGCCAGGAGTTCAAGACAAGCTAGGCAACATAGCAAGATCCTGTCTCCACAAAAAAAAATTAAAAATTAGCCATTCCCAGTGGTGTGCACCTGCAGTCCCGGCTACTTGGGAGGCTGACTGCACCACTGCACTCCAGCCTGAGTGACACAGCAGAACCCTGTCTCTCAAAAAAAAAAAGAAGAAGAAGAAGAAGAAGAAATATATACATATATACACAGCACTAATTTTTGTAGAATCCTGTTTTCATTTATGTGTCTTAAGATAAACTTTAACAATGTATAGCAAAATGTTTTACTGCATTTGTGCCTTTTTTTTTCTTTCCTTAAAAATTATTGCTGATAGAGCATCACATTAACCACAATTTATATGATTAAAGTTCCAACACTTTAAAAATACTACAACTGTATCTAATTTTAAAGATTTTTAGGCCGGGTGCAGTGGCTCATGCCTGTAATCCCAGCACTTTGGGAGGCTGAGGTCGGTGGATCATGAGGTGGGTGGATCATGAGGTTGGGAGTTCGAGACCAGCCTGACCAAGATAGTGAAACCCCATCTCTACTAAAAAACAAAACCAAACAATTAGCCGGGTGCCATGGCGGGCACCTGTAATCCCAGCTACTCGGAAGGCTGAGGCAGAAGAATGGCTTGAACCCAGGAGGCAGAGGTTGCAATGAGCCAAGATCACACCACTGCACTCCAGCCTGGGCAACAGAGTGAGACTCTGTCTCAAAAATAAATAAATAAATAAATATATGATAAAGATTTTTAAAACTCATAAGGGTAGCATTCTGATTGATCAGGATAAGGAAACGGCGGATTTGTTCCAACAGGAGATAGAAATAACCACATGGGATATGACTACAAAGTAAATGATACATACAAAAAGTAATGTCACATGAGTGTTTAAGTTTCTTAAGTCTTTAAGCCATACTTTTTGTGACATAGATGTACAAAATAATTTGTTTTTAAATGAGGGAAATCTATTAGTACTTTGTTCTCTGTTTCAGCATCTTTAAAAAATGTCAAAGGAAATACTAACATTTCTAAAAATATCAACTTGGGATCATTTATAAAAGGTAACTTTGGGGAGTTACGAATCAATAAAAGCAAACTTTGGATAAAGGTACACCTTTAATCAGTGGAAAATGTAAATTAATTCCATTTTTATCATAAGAAATCTTACCTTTTGGAATAGGTGGCAAAGGATCTTCACATAAGATCTTTTCAGTTAATTCTGAAATACTTTCTGAGAAGAATGGAGGTTTTCCTGAAATCACATGAAAACTTGAAAAATTAAAGAAGTCTGCTATCACCAATAATTCTCATCTCAACTACAGATATTTCAAGATTATACAACTTCTAGAAAAAATATACAGGAATAGCTAATGCCTAGTACGTACCAGGCACTGCCTATATAATTTATATTTCTCTTAATTCAAAACGTATTATCATCCTAACAAATACACAAACACACAAATGGACCACTACTATGAACCAATGGGTGTATAGGCCATTCAAGACATCTGAATAATACACAGTTGCAAGGCATCTTTACAAAAATTTCTAATAATCACAGTTTTTGAGTTAAGCACATTTCAGCATTCCAGATTATCATGAAAAATTACCTATTTGTCAAGAAGTTTCTAGGAATCTGCATATGCCTAGATACCAAGCAACTCAGCCAAAATCAGTATATATAAAAATTTAATAAGGTCACAGGTTTTTTGCCCAGGCATAGTGGCTCATGCCTATAATCCCAGAGCTTTGGGAGGCCTAAGTAGGCAGATCACTTGAGGTCAGGCATTCAAGACCAGCCTGGTCAACATGGTGAGATCCTGTCTCTACTAAAAATACAAAACATTGCCTGGCATAGTGGTGGGCACCTGTAAGCCCAGCTACTCAGGACGCTGAGGCACGAGAATGGCTTGAACCCAAGAGGCAGAGGCTGCAGTGCGCTGAGACCATGTCACTGCACTCCAGACCGGGCGACAGTGCGAGACTGTCTCAAAATTTTTACAAATCAAGTTTTTTAACATCTTGTAAGTAAAACATCTGCAAACTACAGACTTAACCTGGTTTTATTTTAGTCATATCTGATTTTATACCTGTTCAGGAAACAATTACCTGAAAACATTTCATAAAGCAGACAGCCCAAAGACCAGAGGTCACTGGAGATGGAAAAGTCAGCACCCCTCACAACTTCTGGTGCTGTATATATAGGAGATCCTAAAAGCAAAGCATGGAGAACAGCTCTGTTAGGCATTTGTATTGCTGCCAATGCGAACCTACCTAGGAAAGATCTGGTGAGATGAAAAAGGGCAGGAGAAAAACATACGCATGAATAAAACGTCATGTGCATTTCACATTTTTAAGTGTTTTCTAATTTTAAGGTTACATTTTGCAAAGGATGTGTGTGAATATAAAAAGGTGTTTAAAATCTACGTGAGAGGTATGGCACATTCAGCTACATTCTTCTTTTAAATTTCAATTAGAATAGTTCAAGTTAAACCTTAAATGTAACAACCCCAACATCCCACTGGCTTAACAGCAAAGGTTTATCTATCACTAAATATGTCCATAACAAATCTACCAAGAAGCTCTGATCCTCATAGTCACTCAAAGACCCTGGCTGATAGAGGTTCCAACTCCACTCATGCTTCCTCAATTGGAGGCAGGGAGAAAGAATATAGCTAACTGAACACTGGCTCCTAAAATTCCCATCTCAAAGTTACTCACATCACTTCTGCTCACACTTAGTTGGCTTTGACCAGGGGGAGGATGCAATCCTACCATCTATCCAGGAGAATAGGAAATATTTAGTGAAAAGCACTCATGTGTGCCACATATACTTTATACAAAGTTTAATATTACATAGAAATCCCATATTTTAGAGCCAGAAAGTTCCCTTATTCACCGACAAGAGAAATGGAAGCTTTAGAGGGATACTTAACCTCCAGTAAATCACACAGCTAGGCAGTTGCAGAGCACCCGCCAAGACCCAGGGTCCTTGTCTCTCCCTGGTGCACAGTCTGTGCATTCCATCTAACAAACGCCCACCTCCCAGTGAGAGTCTCTTCCCCAGGAAGTAAGTAACCTCCAATGATTTGGAAACAAAATTCCACTGAGGTAAGCCTTCCAGCAAATCCTATCTCCAGAGCCCCTCACAGCCAGATCAGCAGCTTTGTGTGCCCTGATGCGTGACTATAAAGTTCTCCCATGGAGCATTTTTGCTATGCTATCACATTTCGCACACATCGATGGAAGGTCTATTTGCCTGCACTAGCTGCTGAGGAAACACAAATAACGCCCATGGAATGCCCTTGCACTCTGCCCAACACTTAATAGATGTTTCATTAATATTTGTTGAATATGGATGTTTGTCTTCCCATCCTTATTTCCAGTACCTAGAACATGGGTAAACTGGTCAAATTAAGAAATAAATGTGGACCAGGCTCACACCTGTAATCCCAGCACTTTGGGATGTTGAGGCAGGCAGATTACTTGAGGCCAGAAGTTCAAGACCAGCCTGACCAACCTGGTGAAACTCCATCTCTACTAAAACTACAAAAATTTGCTGGGCGTGGTGGAGGGTGCTGTAATCCCAGCTACATGGGAGGCTGAGGCCATTCAAGAATCACTTGAACCTAGTAGGCAAAGGTTGCGGTGAGCCAAGATCATGCTACTGCTCTCCAGCTTGTGTAACAAAGCAAGACTCTGTCTCAAAAAAATAAACAAATGAGGGCCAGGGGCGGTAGCTCACGCCTGTAATCCCAGCACTTTGGGAGGCCAAGGTGGGCGGATCATGAGGTCAGGGAATTGAGTCTTGGCTAACACAGTGAAATCCCGTCTCTACTAAGAAAAAATACAAAAAATTAGCCAGGCGTGGTGGCGGGCACCTGTCGTCCCAGCTACTGGGGAGGCTGAGGCAGGAGAATGGCGTGAAACCAGGAGGCGGAGCTTGCAGTGAGCCAAGATCGCGCCACTGCACTCCAGCCTGGGCAACAGAGCGAGACTCCATCTCAAAAAATAAATAAATAAATGTGGAATTAACAAATCAATGCACTAATGAACAATGGAATTAAAGTCCCTGGGTTCACACTCAAATGGGTAGAAAACAAATACACAAAACAGTATATTATTACATGGTAAGTTAAATGGTTTATGCATAAAATATTATGAAAGTTATAAAACACTTAAGTATTCAGTCTGATAAAATCCTGCCATCCAGACAGACAAAGAAGGAAGTCTTTCTCAAGAAAGCTGAAGCCGTCCAGGTGTGGTGGCTCATGCCTGTAATCCCAGCATTTTCAGGGGCTGAGGCAGGCAGATCACCTGAAGTCGGGAGTTCAAGACCAGCCTGACCAACAAGGAGAAACCCCGTCTCTACTAAAAACACAAAATTAGCTGGGCATTGTGGTACATGCCTGTAATCCCAGTTACTTGGGAGGCTGAGGCAGGAGAATCACTTGAACCCGGGAGGCAGAAGTTGCAGTGGCTCATGCTTGTAATGCTAGCACTTTGGGAGGCCGAGGCAGATGAATCACCCAAGGTCAGGAGTTCGAGACCAGCCTGGCCAAGATAGTGAAACCCTGTCTCTATGAAAAATACAAAAAAATTAGCCAGCCATGGTGCCTGTAACCACAGCTACTCAGGAGGCTGAGGCAGGAGAACTGTTTGAACCTGGGAGGCAGAGGTTGCATTGAGCCAAGATCACACCATTGCACTCCAGCCTGTAATCCCAGTTACTTGGTAGGCTGAGGCCAGAGAATTGCTTGAATCCGGAGGCAGAGGTTGCGGTGAGCTGACATCACACCACTGCACTCCAGCTTGGGCAACAGATCAAGACTCCATCTCAAAACAAACAAAATAAACAAACAAAAAGAATCCCTGAACCAATGTCGACCACTAGAGTGCTCTCAGGAATAGGCCTGCCTTAGTGTCCCCTCCAAGCTTAGTCACTAGCTGGGTACAGTCATAAGAACCGTGGCCTCAGAGCAAAACCACTGATGGATTTCTTCAAGTAGTTGGAGGCCTTGGTCAGTTGTACCTGCAATTGAAAGACAGTGAAGCACAATCTTGTGGGCACCACAAGAATAGAGAGGAAATCCTGGACCAGATCGTGGAACTTGAACCCTAACCTGTAGGTAGGGTATTCTAAATTTGAAACTATTTTCATAAATCAGCCCAGATTTCTAATTTCTCTCAATCAACAAGACTGGGCCAAAATTGAGCTGAGTTCGATATAACCCCCATCAATCCCTCTTAAACTGGGCCACATTATTGATTTATATAACTTTTCTGTCCCTGAATTTGGGAGCTATCATCCAGCCAACCCCTATCTTTACACAGGAAATTAAAACTCCTAGCACCTATGTGACACTACTCTAAAGGTTACAAAGAGGCAAAGACAGAACTAGAATCCAGATGTCCTTATGAGAAGCTCTTTTCAATATTACTTTTATGCAGCCTAACCAAACTGTTTGCCCTAACATCAGCATCAATGTTAACATGGCTGTACACCACCACTCACCAATCACCAACCCCATCACAGTACCCAACTAGTCAAATATGTCAAAAGGTAGTGTGATTTTTTTCATGTGCCTTGTTCATCGCCACACTTAGATCGTGAATTCTCCAAGTCTCCAGGAAAACAGAAGTGGTTTTATCCTCTATTTTCATCTTAATGCCACAGGGATGTGAAGGTTAACTGCCTGTGAAGTACCTGATCCCCAAAGGTCAGGACTGATTCTGCCCTGCTGGTTACGCGAGTGTCCTCAACCCTTGGCCAAACAGACTAACCTGCCCCATCATAGAAATTGTTCTTAGATTAAGTTCAGAAGTACGCATCACTGCTAGAACATCTGACCTATTTCTCCACAACACAGCTCTCTTCCCCTTACTAAATATGCATTTATACTAAAATATACCATTGACCTTGTTTTCTATAACAAAATTATACACAATAATTCAGAACTTCATATCCTACTAACATAGACCACAACAGTCATTTTCATAGAATACTGATAATTCTATGGAACGCAATTTGAGGACATTAAAAGCCTTCTTCTTGGGCATGAAATCTTACCACATACAAGCCTGGCCCTGAAAGTTTAATTTCCTTTAGTCCTATTTACGGGGCCTATGATTAACCTGCTGCTCCCCATCCTCTTCCCTCATCCCTGGGCCACATGACTACCAAGTCCAAGGATGTCTGCCACCCTCTTGCATCGTGCCCTTTCCTACAACTGCCACCAAACTCAGCTGACAGCACTATGAGTATCACAGAGCTTCAATGGCCCAAAGTCTCAAGTACCTGAACACAGAACCTGAGGAGGAAAGATCTTTAGCACTTCCCCCAAAAGGCATAAGAAACATTACTTCAGACTCCCCCCTCAAGTATAGCAATTTTAACACCCCCAGCCCCATCTCACATGCCAAGAATACACCTTAGAAATTTGCTTCAGGGATGCTGGCAAGATAGCTGAATAGGAACAGCTCCAGTCTGCAGCTCTCAGTGAGATCAATGCAGAAGGCGGGTGATTTATGCATTTCCAACTGAGGTACCCAGTTCATCTCATTAGGACTGGTTGGACAGTGGGTACAGCCCACAGAGGGCAAGCCGAAGCAGGGTGGGGCGTCGCCTCACCCGGGAAGCGCTAGGGGTCAGGGAACTCCCTCTTCTAGCCAAGGGAAGCCATGAGGGATTGTGCCGTGAGGAACAGTGCACTCCGGCCCACATACTGTACTTTTCCAATGGTCTTCCCAACCCACAGACCAGGAGATTCCCTCTGGTGCCTACGCCACCAGGGCCCTGGGTTTCAAGCACAAAACTGGGTGGCCATTTGGGCAGACACCAACTAGGTGCAGGAGGTTTTTTTTTCATACCCCAGTGACACCTGGAAGGCCAGAGAGACACAGGACCAATCACTCCTCTGGAAAGGGGGCTGAAGCCAGGGAGTCACGTGGTCTGGCTCAGCAGGTCCCACCCCCACAGAGCCCAACAAGCTAAGATCCACTGGCTTGAAATTCTCACTGCCAGCGCAGCAGTCTGAAGTCGACCTGCGATGCTGGAGCTTGGTGCAGGGAGGGGCATCCACCATTGCTGAGGCTTAAGTAGGCGGTTTTACCCTCACAGTGTAAACAAAGTCACATGGAAGTTCGAACTGGGTGGAGTCTGCTGTGGCCAGACTGCTTCTCTAGATTCCTCCCCTCTGGGCAGTGCATCTGCAGCAGCCCCAATCAGATGCGTATACATAAAACCCCCATCTCCCTGGGACAGAGCACCTGGGGCAAGGGGAGGTTGTGGGAGCAGGCTCAGTAGACTTAAACGCCCCTGCCTGATGGCTCTGAAGAAAGCAACGGATCTCCCAGCACAGCGTTCAAGCTCTGCTAAAAGTCAGACTGCCTCCTCAAGTGGGTCCCTGACCCTTGTGTCTCCTAATTGGGAGATACCTCCCAGTAGGGGCCCGCAGACACCTCATACAGGAGAGCTCCAGCTAGCATCTGGCAGGTGCCCCTCCGGGACGAAGCTCCCAGAGGAAGGAACAGGCAGCAATCTTTGCTGTTCTGCAGCCTCTGCTGGTGATACCCAGGCAAACAGGGTCTGGAGTGGACCTCCAGCAAACTCCAGCAGACCTGAAGCAGAGGGGCCTGACCGTTAGAAGGAAAACTAACAAACAGAAAGGAATAGCATCAATATCAACAAAAGGGATGTCCACTCAGAGACCCCATCCAAAGGTCACCAACATCAAACACCAAAGGTAGATAAAAGGTAGATAGATAAAGATGGAGAGAAACCAGGGCAAAAAGGCTGAAAATTCCAAAAACCCGAACGCCTCTTCTCCTCCAAAGGATCACAACTCCTCACCAGCAAGGGAACAAAACTGGATAGAGAATGAGTTTGACAAATGGACAGAAGTAGGCTACAGAAGGTGGGTAATAACAAACTCCTCCAAGCTAAAGGAGCATGTTCTAACCTAATGCAAGGAAGCTAAGAACCTTGAAAAAAGGTTAGAGGAACTGCTAACTAAAATAACCAGTTTAGAGAAGAACATAAATGACCTGATGGAGCTGAAAAACACAGTACAAGAACTTCGTGAAGCATACACAAGCATCAATAGCCGAATCGATCAAGTGGAAGAAAGGATATCAGAAATTGAAGATCAACTTAATGAAATAAAGTGAAAAGACAAGGTTAGAGGAAAAAGAATGAAAAGGAACAAATAAAGCCTCCAAGAAATATGGGACTATGTGAAAGACCAAATCTACATTTGATTGATGTACCTGAAAGTGACAGAGAGAATGGAACCAAGCTGGAAAACACACTTCAGGATATTATCCAGGAGAACTTCCTGAACCTAGTAAGACAGGCGAACACTCAAATTCAGGAAATACAGAGAACACTACAAATATACTCCTCAAGAAGAGCAACCCCAAGACACATAATTGTCAGATTCACCAAGGTTAAAATGATGGAAAAGGCTGGGCGCGGTGGCTCACGCCTGTAGTCCCAGCACTTTGGGAGGCCGAGGCGGGTGGATCACAAGGTTAGGACATCAAGACCATCCTGGCTAACACGGTGAAATGCCATCTCTACTAAAAATACAAAAAATTAGCCGGGCATGGTGGCAGGTGCCTGTAGTCCCAGCTACTCTGGAGGCTGAGGCAGGAGAATGGCATGAACCCGGGAGACGGAGCTTACAGTGAGCCGAGATCGCGCCACTACACTCCAGCCTGGGCAACAGAGCGAGACTCCGCCTCAAAGAAAAAAAAAAAGATGGAAAAAATGTTAAGGGCAGCCAGAGAGAAACATTGGGTTACCCACAAAGGGAAGCTCATCAGACTAACAGCAGATCTCTCAGCAGAAACCCCACAAGCCAGAAGAGAGTGAGGGCAAATATTCAACATTCTTAAAGAAAAGAATTTTCAACCCAGAATTTCATATCCAGCCAAACTAAGCTTCACAAGCAAAGGAGAAATAAAATCTTTTACAGACAAACAAATGCTGAGAGATCTTCTCACAACCAGGCCTGTCTTACAAGAGCTCCTGAAGGAAGCACTAAACATGGAAAGGAAAAACCAGTACCAGCCACTGCAAAAACATACCAAATTGTAAAGACCATCGACCCTATTAAGAAACTGCACCAACTAACGGGCAAAATAACCAGCTAGCATCATAATGACAGGATCAAATTCACACACAACAATATTAACCTTAAATGTAAACAAGATAAATGCCCCAATTAAAAAGACACAGACTTACAAATTGAATAAAGAGTCAAGACCTATCAGTGTGCTATATTCAGAAGACCCATCTCACATGCAGAGACACACATAAGCTCAAAATAAAGGCATGGAGGAATATTTACCATGCAAATGGAAAGCAAAAAAAAAAAAAAGCAGGGGTTGCAATCCTGGTCTCTGATAAAACAGACTTTAAACCAGCAAAGATCAAAAGAGACAAAGAAGGCCATTACATAATTGTAAAGGGATCAATGCAACAAGAAGAGCTGACTATCCTAAATATATATGCACCCAATACAGGAGTAACCAGATTCATAAAGCAAGTTCTTAGAGACCTACAAAGAGATGTAGACTCCCACACAATAATAATGGGAGACTTTAACACCCTATTGTCAATATTAGATCAACAAGACAGAAAATTACAAGGATATTCAGGACTTGAACTCAGCTCCAAGGGGACCTAATAGACACCTACAGAACTCTCCACCCCAAATCAACAGAATATACATTCTTCTCAGCACCACATCACACTTACTCTAAAATCAACCTGATAACTGGAAGTAAAACACTCCTCAGCAAATGCAAAAGAATAGAAATCATAACAAACAGTCTCTCAGACCACAGTGCAATAAATTAGAACTCAGGATTAAGAGACTCACTCAAAACCACACAACTACATGGAAACTGAATAACCTGCTCCTGAATGACTACTGCGTACATAACGAAATGAAGGCAGAAATAAAGAACTTCTTTGAAATCAATGAGAACAAAGACACAATGTACCAGAATCTCTGGAACACATTTAAAGCTGTGTCTAGAGGAAAATTTACTGCACTAAATGCCCACAAGAGAAAGCAGGAAAGATCTAAAATTGACACCCTAACATCACAATTAAAAGAACTAGAGAAGAACAAACAAATTCAAAACCTAGCAGAAGACAAGAAATAACTAATTTCAGAGCAGAACTGAAGGAGATAAAGACACAAAAAACCCTTCAAAAAAAAAAAAATCAATGAATCTAGGAGCTGTTTTTTTTTTAATGATCAACAAAATAGATCGCTAGCAAACCTAATAAAGAAGAGAAAAGAAACAAATAGATGCAATAAAAATGAAAAAGGAGATATTACCACTGATCCCACAGAAATACAAACTACCATCAGAGAATACTATGAACACTTCTACACCAATAAACTAGAAAATCTAGAAGAAATGGATAAATTCCTGGACATATACACGCTCCCACATCTAAACCGGGAAGAAGTCGAATCACTGAATAGACCAATAACAAGTTCTGAAATTGAGGCGGTAATTAATAGCCTACCAATCAAAAAAAGTCCAGGACCAGATGGATTCACAGCCGAATCCTACCGGAGGTACAAAGAAGGGCTGATAACATTCCTTCTGAAACTATTCCAAACAACAGAAAAAGAGGGAATCCTCCCTAACTCATCCTACGAGGCCAGCATCATCCTGATACCAAAGCCTGGCAGAGATACACCAACAACAACAACAAAAATTTTCTGGCCAATATCCCTGATAAACATCGATGCGAAAATCCTGAATAAAATACTGGCAAACCGAATCCAGCAGCACATCAAAAAGCTTATCCATCATGATCAAGTCAGCTTTATCCCTGGGATACAGGGCTGGTTCAACATACACAAATCAACAAACGTAATCCATCACATAAACAAAACCAATGACAAAAACCACATGATTATCTCAATAGATGCAGAAAAGGTCTTCGACAAAATTCAACACCCCTTCATGCTAAAAACTCTCAATAAACTAGGTATCGATAGAATATATCTCAAAATAATAAGAGTTATTTATGACAAACCCACAGCCAATATCATACTGAATGGACAAAAACGGGAAGCATTCTCTTTGAAATCCGGCACAAGACAAGGATGCCCTCTCTCACCACTCCTATTCAATGTAGTATCGGAAGTTCTGGCCAGGGCAATCAGGCAAGAGAAAGAAATAAAGGGTATTCAAATAGGTAGAGAGGAAGTCAAATTGTCTCTGTTTGCAGATGACATGATTGTATATTTAGAAAATTCCATCGTCTCAGCCCAAAATCTCCTAAAGCTGATAAGCAGCTTCAGTAAAGTCTCAGGATACAAAATCAATGTGCAAAAATCACAAGCATTCCTATACACCAATAATAAACAAATAGAGAGTCAAATTATGAGTGAACTCCCATTCACAATTGCTACAAAGAGAATAAAATACCTTGGAATACAACTTACAAGGGATGTGAAGGACCTCTTCAAGGAGAACTACAAATCTCTGCTCAAGAAAATAAGAGAGGACACAAACAAATGGAAAAACATTCCATCCTCATGGATAGGAAGAATCGATATCATGAAAATAGCCATATTGCCCAAAGTAATTTATAGATTCAGAGCTATCCCCACCAAGCTACATTGACTTTCTTCACAGAATTGGAAAAAACTACTTTAAATTTCATATGGAAACAAAAAAGAGCCCACATAGCCAAGAAAATCCTAAGCAAAAAGAACAAAACTGGAGACATCACACTACCTAACCTCAAACTATACTACAAGGCCACAGTAACCAAAACAGCATGGTACTGATACAAAAACAGATCAATGGAACAGAACAGAGACCTCAAAATAGGTATCTACAACCATCTGATCTTTGACAAACCTGACAAAAACAATCAATGGGGAAAGGATTCCCTATTTAATAAATGGTGTTGGGAAAACTGGATAGCCATATGCAGAAAAATGAAACTAGACCCCTTCCTTTTACCTTATACAAAAATTAACTCAAGATGGATTAAAGACTTAAATGTAAGACCTAAAACCATAAAAACTCTAGAAGAAAACCTAGGCAATACCATTCAGGATACAGGCATGGGCAAAGACTTCATGACAAAAACACCAAAACTAATGGCAGCAAAAGTCAAAATTGACAAATGGGATCTGATTAAATGAAAGAGCTTCTGCACAGCAAAATAAACTAGCATCAGAATGAACAGACAACCTACAGAATGGTAGAAAATGTTTGCAATCTACCCATCTGACAAAGATCTAATATCCAGAATCTATAAGAAACTTAAACATATTTACAAAAAAGCAAATAACCCCATCAAAAAGTGGGCAAAGGATATGAACAGACACTTCTCTAAAGAAGACATTTATGCAGCCAACAAACATATGAAAAAAAGCTCAACATCACTGATCATTAGAGAAATGCAAATCAAAACCACAATTAGATACCATCTCACACCAGTCAGAATGGCAATTATCAAAAAGTCAAGAAACAAAAATGCTGGCAAGGCTGTAGAGAAATAGAACCGTTTTGGACTGTTGGTGGGAATGTAGATTGGTTCAACCATTGTGGAGGACAATTCCTCAGGGATCTAGAACCAGAAATACCATTTGACCCAGCAATCCCATTACTGAGTATACACCCAAAGGAATATAAATCATTCTACTATAAAGACACATGCACACATATGTTTATTGCAGCACTATTCACAATAGCAAAGACGTGGAACCAACCCAAACACCCATCAATGATAGACTGAATAAAGAAAATATGGCACATATACACGATGGAATACTATGCAGCCATAAAAAAGGATGAGTTCATGTCCTTTGCAGGGACATGGATGAAGTTGGAAACCATTATTCTCAGCAAACTAACACAAGAACAGAAAACCAAACACTCTCATTTGTAAGTGGAAGTTGAACAATGAGAACACATGGACACAGGGAGGGGAACATCACACACCTGGGCCTGTCAGGGGGTCGGGGGGCTAAAGGAGGGATAGCATTAGGAGAAATACCTAATGTAGATGATGGCTTGATGGGTGCAGCAAACCACCATGGCGTGTGTATGTAACAAACCTGCACGCTATGTAACAAACCTGCACGTTCTGCACATGTACCCCAGAACTTAAATTAAAAAAAAAAGAAAGAAAGAAATATATTTCAACTGTAGAATATCATTCACTCAACTAATTTCTATTGAACCACTAATGTGCCAGGCACCATTCCCCTCCTATGTGCTAATGAGTGCTTAGTAAAACATAAAGCTGAAGACGAAATGCAGGCTTTGTTAAGGTTCCCCAGGCCTTACAGAGTAGATCCACATTGAATACTTTAGGCCATGGACAAAGCCATTCCTATGTCCAGACTACGTCTGCTAGTTATTACCATTTTCAATATGTCATATGAGTGGCAAAACAAAAGACTGACATTGTCTCCTAAATACAGGACTTGCATGGTCCACAACTAGAGTTACGATCTTTAAGTATTCCAGGTCCACATACCTTTGACTCTACTTTTCATGCTTTTCTTCAGGACATTTTGCCCGCTATCACCTCCTCCTTCCTCTGCTGCCACCAAAGCAAAGAACTCTTCCAAATTTTCACCTTCCACTTTTGCCAAGCAAAAGTTGCTAAACTTCAGTGTGCCAGGCCCTTCCAAGAGTATCTATGAAGATCAAATAAATGTTTTCAGAAGAAAAATCAACTTAATTTGTACATATATCAGTACCTCTTATAACTGCACTAAAGAACTTTCGAGCATTGCTATTCTTTCTCCATCAGAACTCAGAAAAATAAATGCTTATAATTTTTTTAAAAAGCTAAAGAAAAATAAATCCAACTTTTTAATAATCAAATACAAAATTCAATTGTTTATTCTCAGCTCTATATAATGAACTCATCATATAACCAAAGTGGAAAACTTCAGGTTTGGGGAAAGATAAACAATGATGAAAATAAAACACTCTGCACTTGCCAAGCCTCAGTGTCAGCTATAACAGGATTTGAAAACCCAGCTGCCTGAGGTGTTGTTTATTCAAGTGAGGAAGCATAATGTAGAGTTAAGATTAAAGTTGGAGATCTGGATTTTACACCCAGGTCCACCATTTACTTGCTGTCTGACCTTGAAGAACATATTTAACCTTTCTAATCCCCAATCTCTTCACCTATAAAATGGGAAAAATAATACCAAACTCTTCAGACGGTTGCAAGGATTAATCGAAGTTACACAAGTGAAGGGTTTGTAACAGTCGCTGGCATGTGACAAATGCTCAAGTCTGCTAATATAATTAGTGATTAGAATCTATGGATTGCTGAAAACATGCCAGGAACTACTGTTCTGTTACTTTTACCATTTCCTCTATTAAAAGTATTTCTAGATAGGTACAATGGGTCAGGTGGCTTTGTGGTTTTTCAAGGCTATGTAGGGTCAAGTGCGGTGGCTCACACCTGTAATCCCAGCACTTTGGAAGGCTGAGGCGGGCAGATCACTTGGGGCCAGGAGTTCGAGACCAGCCTGGCCAACATGGTGAAACCCCGTCTCTACTCAAAATACAAAAATTAGCTGGGCATGGTGGCGGGCGCCTATAATCCCAGCTACTCAGGAGGCTGAGGCATGAGAATCACTTCAACCCGGGAGGCGGAGGTTGCAGTGAGCCAAGGTTGCGCCACTGCACTCCATTCTGCATGACAGCGAGACCCTGTCTCAAAAATATAAAATTAAAATAAAGGCAATGTGAAGTTAACTCTTAACTTCTAGTCACAAATACATACTAAGGATGTCTGCTGGTCTACAATAGTGGCTTTTAAACTTATGTGAGCGTCAGAATCCCCTGGAAGACTTGTTAAAGCACGGACTACCAGTCACTACCCCCAGAGTTTCTGCTTCAACAGGTCTGGGATGGGGCTCATTTCTACCAAGTGCCAGGTCAATCTAATGCTGCTGGTCCAGAGGACCACTAGCAGGGATCGGCAGATTTTTTTGTGGTCGGTAAAGAGCCAGCTAATAAATATTTTAGACTTTATGAGCCATACAGTCTTTTATACTTCAATGTCATTTCATTTCAATGGAATCTCATACTTCAATTCTGTTGTTGCACAACGGTAGCCACTGACATTACATAAACCAAAGGTCGTGGCTGTGTTCCAGTGAAAGTGTACTTACAAAAATAGGAATCCTGCCTAACCTTTGCTAACCCCTGTTCTAGAACACAGGTTTAGGTTACAAAGCAGCCTGAGTTTTTCAGATCATAACAGCTGATAATAAATCTCATTAAACAACTCCCATATAGATATCAGCAAACTACAGTCTCTGGGACAAACCCTGGCCACTGCCTTGTACAGCTATAAACAAAGAGTGTCGGATTAAAATTAAAAAAAAAAAACCCTATCTGAAAACTGCCACACAAAAAAAAGTAAGTAAACAAAGGAGGGGGGGGATTTGGCCAGGCATGGTAGCTCATACCTGTAATCCCAGCACTTTGGGAAGCCAAGGCAGTAGGATCACCTGAGGTCAGGAGTTTGAGACTAGCCTGGCCAACACAGTGAAACCCTGTCTCTACTAAAAATACAAAAATTTGCAACACGCCTACAGTCCCAGCTACTCAGGAGGCCGAGGCAGGAGAATCACTTGAACCCGGGATGCAGAGTTTGCAGTGAGTTGAGCTCACACCACTGCACTCCAGCCTGGACAACACAGTGAAACTGTGTCTCAAAAAAATAAAAATAAAATAATTTTTTAAATGTGGTTTTTGTATTTCTAAATGGTTAGGAAAAAGTCAAAATAATATTTCTAGACATGTAACAATGAATTACATGAAATCCACATTTCCATATCCACAAATGAAGTTACTGAAATGCAGCCACAGCCAGGTATTTACAAATTAATCTACAGCTGCTTTCAGCACTACAATGACAGTCGAGTAGCTGCAGACTTGAGGCACATATGTGAATATTTCAAACAAGAACTAGTATTCATTATACAGGACTTTATGGAGTTTTCTTTTTTAGGTTTAATTATCTTCTCATACCGATGGCCTGTAAAAATAAAATTCTTAAATGAAATAGTCAGCTTTTTATTTCCTTGGCATATATTAAAGAAAAAGTAAAAACTCAGACCAGTAATATGTACAATTCCTCAGGGTATGTACTTATAAAGACAATAATTGATGTCACCGTGAGTATACTACTTACCAAAAAGTATCCTAGAAACTTGACCTAAATATAATAGGTAATCCTCACAAATATCTTGAAAAATCTATCTCCATGTGACAAAGAAACTGAGGCAAAGAGAAGCAAGGTAACTTGTCCGGGCTCACACAGCCTCTAAGTGTTGGTGTTGATTGCAACTCAGAAACCAAGTAGGTTTCATGACTCTACTATACTGAAGGACATTTAGTTGTGGATAATTAATTTTACCAAAAGAGAAAATATTTGATCCATAATATCAGGAATCATACATATATAGCCAAGAATGCCACTATCAACTAAAACAGTGGTTCATAAATGTGTACGATGACTTAAAAGCTAAGAGGGCCTTATCTTATAGACATATTGGGTTCAACATTTACAATGTAGGTTAGTAGAATTAAGTGATTACTCAAAGAGCTCTGAAAAGGAGACTTCACATTCAAAAAGCAACTTATACAGGCAGCTAAAATACAGTACCATATATTTCCTTTCATTATTTCTTTTATTTTTTTTTTTTTCTGAAACAGAATCTCGCTGGAATCCCAGGCTGGAATGCAGTGGTGTGACCTCAGCTCACTGCAACCTGCGCCTCCCGGGTTCAAGCAATTCTCCCTGCCTTGGCCTCTCAAGTAGCTGGAATTACAGGTGACTACCACCATACCCAGCTATTTTTTGTGTTTTTATTTTTTATGTTTTTATTTTTTTAAGACAGAGTCTTGCTCTGTCACTAGGCTGGAGTGCAGTGGTGCGATCTCAGCTCACTGCAACCTCCGCCTCCCGAGTTCAAGCAATTCTCCTGCCTCAGCCTCTCAAATAGTTGGGACTACAGGAGTGCACCATCACGCCCAGCTAATTTTTGGTTTTTTTTGTTTTTTTATTTTTTTTTAGTTGAGATGGGGTTTCACCATCTTGGCCAGGATGGTCTCGATCTCTTGACCTCATGATCCACCCACCTCAGCCACCCAACATGCTGGGATTACAGGCAAGAACCACCGCGCCCGGCCTTTTGTGTTTTTAGAAGAGATGAGGTTTCACTATGTTGGCCAGGCTAGTCTTGAACTTCTGACCTCAAGTGATCTGCCCGCCTCGGCCTCCCAAAGTGTTGGGATTACAGGCATGAGCCACCTGTGCCCTGCATCCTTTTATTTTAAAAAAAGATTAACTAAAATTTCAAGATGTTCTATACCAAAATGTTATCTAAAAATAAAAACATCTTTGAGAAAGCACTCTAAATTGAGACAGAAGCAGTTAGAAAATTAAAAACTTTCATGAATTACCTTCCCAGGAGAAATGTCACAAAAGAGAATGCCAAGTTTATGAAGATGATGTAATCCAGTAACCAGGTCAATCCCAAATTCTCTCACAACATCTTCTGGGAGGTTTTCATCTTGAGCAATAACTGTTTTTAAGGAACCACCTGCAAGAAGTTGATTAAAATCACCCATTTTCACCCCCTACCATCACAGAGTACCCGAGACGTTCCATGCTGACAGATACGAACACTGAAAAATGATCAAGACAGTAAACCCTGACACTCTGGTCGAGGAAAACACACGTGAGGGAATACAGTGGCCCAAGCGCTGCAACAGAAGTCTATGCCCAAGCACCAGAGACAGATTCACGAAAGTGCCTGCTCCCTATGGACGAATGGTGAGAGGCAAGCAGGTAAGATGAAAGGATAATAACCCTAACAGCTGCAAATACTAATGATAAATACCCCAAAACTGTGCACTTAAATCATATTATACTCTCGTTTACTGTTGTGCTGTCAAGTCACATTCTGCAAAGTACTGCATGGCAAAAAAGACTATGCCTTTCCTTAACAGATAATCACAACCCTTAGCATGTGCCATTAATGAAATAAAAGGCCAAAGTCAGGCACATTGAGAATCCCATTGCTATATTCTTCCAAGGTCCCAGTTACTCCTCTACCATCTAAGTGCCAGAAACAAATTTTTTTTTTTAAGGGTCAAGATTACAACAGCCAATCCATCAACAGATGAATGGATAACGAAAATATGGTACATATATACAAGGGAATACTATTCAGCCATAAAAGAGAGATTTTGTCATCTGCAACAACACAGTTGGAACTGGAGGTCATTATGTTAAGTGAAATAAGCCAGACACAGAAAGACAAACATTGCATGTCCTCATTTGTGGGAGCTGAAAATTAAAACAATTGAAATCATGGAGATAGAGAATAGAAGAATGGCTACCAGAGGTTGGGAAGAGTAGTGGGGAGGTGGCGGGGAGTGGGGATGGTTAATGGGTGAAAATAAATAGTAAGAATGAATAAGAACTAGTACTTGATAATACAACAAGTAGCTAAAGTCAATAATAATTGAACTGTACATTTTAAAATAACTAAAAGAATATAATTGGATTGTAACACAAAGGATAAATGCTTGAGGAAATGGACACCCCATTTACCCTGTGTGCTTATTACACACTGCATGCCTGTACCAACTATCTCATGTTCCCCATAAATATTAATATACATACCTACTATATACCTACACAAATGAAAAATTAATACAACAGCCAAATTCAGAAAAAGTAAAGTCTCTGCTGGCATTGGAAAGTTGAATATGAATTACTATGATGAAGGGAAGAGGTATTTGGGGTTTTCTTTTGTTTTGGTGGGTGAGGGGCCGTTACAGACGTAGGCATGTTTTACAGTTAGGATGCTACATCTGGTCAGCTGAAGCAAAAAACTAATTCTAGGACTATCACTTGATAACTCTGTCAATGTGTACATCTATGGAAGTAATTCAACCATAATTCTGTACTATTGATTCAGAAAAATAAAATCAAGTAAGTTATTAATCCAAATTACTTAAGTTTTGTAAATTCTGTGTCAATATGATAAGTTAGATTCACAAAGCTAGTAATAATTATATCAATAGTCAATTATCCTTTATTGTTACTCAATGTATAAACAGAAGTACACTAACAGTAGTACTTCATAGTAGTTAAGAGTAGTACTTCGTAGTGGTTATTACATTTTTTCCCTGTTAAACTCGTAAAATTTTGAAACTAAAAGCCCAGATAATATGTATTTAGTCACCTTTCTCCCTGTATATAGTCCTAGAAAGTTGTATGAAGGAATAGCTATATAATTTGTTATCTCTAATTATTTGTTGGTTCATCTTTGTACTTTTTCACATTGCTTAAAATTTTAGGAGGTACAGTATGATTTTCACAAAAACAAAAAGATACTTTATAAATGTATTAGCTAAATAATAGCTAGTCAACTTAAAATGTTCATTTTTATTCCTTGGGAAAATATTTTTGATAAATTAATCACCACTTTAAAACATTTCTAAATTTTTATGTATGTAATGTAATAATACACCAAAGTAAACCCAACCCGGAATTGAATTTACATAATTCTTTTTCCCAAACATCTTTGCTCTTCACCCTTCCCTAATATCCACAGAGCAATAGATTTTCAAGTTAACATAGTAAATAACATCAAAAGTAACAAAACTTACAGCATGTTTTTTTTCAATACAATATTCATAGCACTTTTTACATACTCTTTCTTACCTGTGCAGAGTTCCACCACTAGCCAGAGGTGATTGCTGGTTTCATACCATTCATGAAAAGTTACAATATTCTTGTGTTTAATTTCATGGGTGAGACGGACCTATAAAAACACAGAGCATTCACTCTAAAAAGAAATTCCTAAAACTCTTACATCCACTGAGAAAAACCTAAATATACAGTTGGTAAGTGGATAAGAAAATGGTGACATTTATTTGGTGGAATTCTATACAGATATTAGAAATCATGGTTATGAGGGCTAATAACACAGAAAAACACTAACTTAAAAATAAACTTTTTTGGCCATGCACGGTGACTCACACCTCTAACAATCCCGGCACTTTGGGAGGCAGAAGTGGGCGGATGACTTGAGGTCAGGAGTTCAAGAGCAGCCTGACCAACATGGTGAAACCCTGTTGTTGTCTACTAATGTTGTGAAACCCTGTTGTCTCTACTAAAAATACAAAAATCAGTTGGGCGTGACGGCACATGCCGTTCAGTAGCCTGAAATTCAAGCTACTTGGGAGACTAAGGCAGGAAAATTGCTTGAACTCAGAAGGCAGAAGTTGCAGTGTGCTGAGATGGTGCCACTGTACTCCAGCCTGAGTGACAGAGCAAGACTCCATCTCTAAATAAATAAATAAATAAATTTTTTAAAACTTGTGTCATACTCTTTTGCATGTCTCTGTAAATATAAATTTGCAAAAGAATTATTTATAGAAAAATGACCAGAAGATATTCACCAACATAGCTACTGTTATTAGTGAAACTGCTGGTGTTTTTTAATTCTACTTTTCTCTCATTTTCTATTGGCTATACTAATACACACTACTTTCATAGCCAAGAAAGAAAAAATAATTTTAAAGGGAAAAAAATTTCTGCTAAGTAAACATAACCTACCTACTCAATAATACAATAGTTAACTAAGTTGTATTATCAACTGACAAAATATTGTCAACATTAAAATGTATACTTAATTTTATTACATAGAGGAATGAGTGTTATAATGTTAATTGAGAAAGGCAAAAAACAAAATTATACCACGACTAAACCATTAAAGAACAAACTCAGAAACTAGAAGGAAACAAACCAAGACATGAGCAATGATTATCTTCTTTTTTTTTTTTTTTTGAGAAGGAGTCTTACTCTGTCATCCAGGCTGGAGTAGAGTGGTGCAATCTCGGCTCACTGAAACCTCTGCCTCCCGGGTTCAAGCACTTCTCTACCTCAGCCTCCCGAGTAGCTGGGATTACAGGTACACACCACAATGCCCAGCCAATTTTTGTACTTTTAGTAGAGATGGGGTTTCACCATGTTGGTCAGGCTGGTCATGAACTCCTGACCTCAAGTGATGCACCCGCCTTGGCCTCCCACAGTGCTGGGATTACAGGTGTGAGCCACTGTGCCCGGTCAAGCAATGATTATCTTTAGGTGATAGGACAATTGCCCTTTTTTCTTCTATTCATTTTTCCCTATTGTCCAAATTTCTACAGTGAAGTTGTATTTTTTTTTTAATTTTTAAAAGAACTCTCAGAAGGATTCTACAATCTACTTTTAAAAATATTCCTGGTCTGGCCAGGTGTGGTGGTTCACGCCTGTAATTCCAGCACTTTGGGAGGCCAAGGTGGGCAGATCACAAGGTCAGGAGATTGAGACCATCCTGGCTAACATGGTGAAACCCTGTCTCTACTAAAAATAAAAAAATTAGCCTGGCATGGTGGTGGGCACATGCAGTCCCAGCTCCTCAGGAGGCTGAAACAGGAAAATGGCGTGAACCCGGGAGGCAGAGCTTGCAGTGAGCTGAGATCGCGCCACTGCACCCTAGTCTGGGCAACAGAGCGAGACTCCGTCTCAAAAAAAAAAAAAAAAAAGCAATTCCTGGTCAATGGCAGTGGCTCATGCCTGTAATCCCAACACTTTAGGAGGCCAAGGCAGGAGGATCACTTGAGCCAGGGGTCCCCAACTCCTGGGCCGTGGACAGGTCCAGGTCCATGGCCTGTTAGGAACCAGGCCAGACAGCAGCAGGTGAACAGTCAGCAAGCAAGCATTACTGCTTAAGCTTGCCTCCTGTCAGATCAGCAGCAGCATTAGATTCTCACAGAAGTGCAAACGCTATTGTGAACTGCGCATGGGAAGGATCCAGGCTGCCCACTCCTTATGAGAATCTAATGCCTGATGATCTGAGGTGGAACAGTTTCATCCCGAAACAATCCCCACCCATGAAAAAACTGTCTTCCACAAAACCAGTCCCTGGTGTCAAAAAAAAAGTTGGAGACCAGTGCCACAGTTTTTTTTAATATATATATATATATATAAACATATATATAAACATAGAAATTGACCCTTCTAGTCTTAAAGCTTGAAACTTACATCTGTTTTATTTGAACTGCTTCCTCAGGAAAGGACCCCCAAGCCTCTCAAAAAGTATCAAGGAACTGAAGTTCACCAGATCACCATACCCAGACATGAGGCGCCAGGCCCCTGATTCATCATGATTGCTTCCTTTCACCTCCAAAGGTCTGTTTTCCCACACATTGCTACGTTTCTTTCCTGTTATATGAACCCCTAATTTTAGTCAGTCAAGGAGATTGGTTTTTGAGACTGAGCTCCCATCTCCTTGGCAGCAGCACCTGATTAAAGCCTTCTTCCCTGGCAATAGGTGTCATCTCAGTGATTGGTTTTCTGTGTGGAAAACAGCAGGACCTAGACCAAACCCCTGGTGTTTCAGTAACCGTTTTAACACAAGCCTCAGCAATATAGCAAGACCTCATCTCCACTAAAAATTCTTTTTTTAATTAGCCAGGCATGGTGATGCATACCTGTAGTCCCAGCTACTCAGGACACTGAGGCAGGAGGATAGCTGGAGTCCAGGAGTTCAAGGCTGCAGTGAACTGTGTTGCACCACTGCACTCCAGCCTGGGAAAGACAGCAAGACCCCGACTCCAAAAAAAAAAAAAAAAAAATAGAAACATTCTTACTTATTTTCTGTTCGAAAAGTATTTTAAAAAAAAAAACAAAAAAACAGAAACATCCTAGATGAATCCTGTCATCAATTCGCCCTATTGTAAAAGGTATCTTTACAATAAGCACACTGATCTTAAAAATGTACATTTCTGTCAGATCATAAGAATGCTCATGCATAAAAAACAAATAATAAACATGCAAAAGCCTATCTGTTAAAAAATACTAAGTTGTTCTGGAGGTTTTGCTTTCTCCTTTTAAAATTCCACTAAATACGAAAAATAAAACCACAAAAATGTGTGCATTACTAGTAAACCATCAAGATCCAAAATTGCTGACAACTAACAAAGTGCTTTCAATCCTGTTCTTTTTTTTTTTTTTTTTTTTTTTTTTGAAACAAGGTCTCACTCTATACCCAGGCTGGAGCACAGTGGCACAATTATGGCTCACTGTAGCCTTCATCTATTGGGCTCAAGGGATCCTCCTCCTCCCTCAGCCTCCAGAGTAGTGGGGACCATAGTTGCACCACTACATTCGGTTGACTTTTTTGATTTTTTGCATACACAAAGTCTCACTTTGTTGCCCCAGTTGGTCTTGAACTCCTGGATTCAACCAATCCTCCCACCTCAGCCTCCCAAAGTGCTGGGATTACAGGTATGAGTCACTGTGCTCAGCTTTAAAAAATAAATAAATAAATAAATATACTTTTTTTTAAAGTTACATCCAAACTCTACTACCACTTAACACAAACAGATGAGCCCATATATACAGAGCTCCCCATTTTAAAAATGAAACACTCTGTGAACAACTAGGTGGGCTCATACCATAGCACAATTAGAGGAAAATGGATCCACATAACTTAGAAGACAGAGGAGTTAAAAAAACAGAAAGCAGAGTGACCAAGAGAAAATTTAAGGAGCAACTTGCAAGAAACTACAAAACTAAAATTAAAAACTTAGCCAGGCATGGTGGCACATGCTTGTGGTCCCAGCTACTAGAGAGGCTGAGGCAGGAGGATCCCTTGAGCCCAGGAAGTCAAGGCGCAGTGAGCCGTGATCACATCACTGCACCCAGCCTGAGTGACAGAGTGAGACTCTGTCTCAAAAAAAAGAAAGAAAAAAGAAAGAAGGAAGGAAGGAAGGAAGGAAGGAAGGAAGGAAGGAAGGAAGGAAGGGAGGGAGGGAGGGAGGGAGGGAGGGAGGGAGGGAGGGAAAGAAACTGCAAAACTAATAAGGCCACCAAAGAATAAGGAAGACCACCTGGTGTCCATGTTTAAGGACTCCCACTGATTCAGGCACAGGAAGGGGGAGGTCCTGATGAAAAATAAAGGGGACATGGCAACTACAACAGAATCACCAACAGAATCTGGGCCCCAGCACTTCCTTCCAGCACTCCTCATTATGCAACATACGCCCCATGCCCACTCTTCTAAATGCTGGGCCAAACTGCCTCTCAAAGTCTTGCCCTCCACCTTCACCTCAACCACCTATCTATCCATGGTTACTCCACAGACCTACAGTGTTCAATGTGGGAGCGAAGTGCCACACAGGGCTACTCAGAACTCAAAAAGTGGCTTGTCTGAACTGGGATGTGCTACAGATGTGAAATACACACAGTATTCTGAAGACTTCATACTAAAAAATAATAAACAATATCTCAATAATAGTTTTTATCGGCCAGGTGCAATGGCTCACGACTCTAAACCCAACACTTTGGGAGGCCGAGGCGGGCAGATCACTTGAGGTCAGGAGTTTGAGACCAGCCTGGCCAACATGGTGAAATCCTGTCTCTACAAAAAATACAAAAATTAGGTGGGCATGGTGGTACATGTCTGAAGTTCCAGGAACTTAGGAGGCTGAGGCAGGAGAATCACTTGAACCCAGAAGGCAGAGGTTGCAGAAAGCCTAGATCGTACCACTGTACTCCAGCCTGGGTGGGAGAGCAAGACTTCATCTCAAATAAATAAAAAAATAAATAGTTTTTACCAATTATATGTTGAAATGATCATACATTGTGCACACTGGTTTTAGAAATATATTACCAAAGTTAGGCTGGGCATGATGGCTCACGCCTGTAATCCCAGCACTTTGGGAGGCTGAGGCGGGTGGATCATGAGGTCAGGAGATCAAGACCATCCTGGCTAACACGGTAAAACTTCATCTCTACTAAAAATACAAAAAATTAGTCGGGCGTGGTGGCGGGCGCCTATAGTCCCAGCTACTCAGGAGGCTGAGGCAGGAGAATGGTGTGAACCTGGGAGGCGGAGCTTGCAGTGAGCCGACATGGTACCACTGCAAGACTCTGTCTCAAAAAAAAAAAAAAAGAAAGAAAGAAAGAAAGAAAGAAATATATTACCAAAGTTAATTTCACCCATTTGTTTTTCATTTTTCAATGTGGCTACTAAAAAATTCAAAATAAGATTTGTGGCCCCCATTATATTTTTATTAGATGGTGTTGCTAGACTTTTACTAAAAACTGCATTACCACCAAAATCTCTTTCACACATCCTAGCCTGTGACCATATACACACACTTTCCAGCTCGCTCCCACGAGCATTCCAATTCTGGTTAAACTCAACCAACCCTCCACATACTCTGCAGCTACTCAAGCAGGTAAAGTAGAAGCTCCTCAAGCACGTAAAGCAGAAACAAACAGTGCTGCCTGATTTACTTTAAATGTATGATCACAAATCTCAAATGGCCCAAGACAACCTGCTCTTCAAGTGACCATTCACACCTCTTCTTTCCTCTCCTTCCCACCTCCTAACTGATGACTTTGCTTATTTCAGGGAAGGTAGAACCAAACAGAAGAAAACTTTCTCAGGCTCCTGGCATGGAGTCTACCAACTTGCATCTTGTACCATACCCTGCCTCCCCTCAATTACCCGTGCTCCTTCCAAAAGTCAAAGCCTCCCCTTGTATATATGATCCCAACCCCCCTCAAACTTCACTTATATTATATTACTTTCTGCTCTCCACATTATGCTGAGTATTTTTCCATTGCTAATAGACCATTTCCATCAGCATACAAACATGTTGCAATTATTATCTTTATGGAAAAGTTGCTAGTTGCTTACCTAAATCTTTAATAACAGAATTCCTATATGACAAAAACAGCCTTGTGCCTGTCCAGAAAAAGATTTCCCCCGCTCCTGCCTAGACAGGGGACACCAACAAGATGTTAACAGGGTCAGTAGCTCAGGTTTCCTGGAAAACACTTAATGGGGTTTACTCAAAGTAACCCCATGGCACCTCCTTTCTTCCCCTTCCTCCCTGGAAAGCTGACATGGTAACTAAAGCGACATGGCCATCCAGCAACTATGAAATGGCCTTGCACATAAGCCAAGTTAAATAAGGATAGGAGAGAAGAATGACACGGAATTGATGACATGGTAGAATCAGTTTGCAAGTGCAGTTTCCTTTACATGAGAGAAAATAAACCACCTGTTTTAAGATATGTAATTTCACAGGAGGATGAAGCAGGAGAACTGCCTGAACCCAGGAGGTGGAGGTTGCAATGAGCTGAAATCATGCCACTGTACTTCAGTGTGGATGACAGACTGAGATCCTGTCTCAAAAAAAAAAGGAGAAAAAAAAAAAAAACATGTCATTTCAGATCTCAGGAGTCAGAGGTAACTCCTGATAACTCTTTCCATCTCAACCTCCTGTCTCCATCCAGTTATCATCCCATTTCTCTGCTTCTTGATACAGCAAAACTCCTTAAGGATGGCCTCTACCTTCACTCCCTCTTTTTATAAGAAGTGTACTTATTTATTTTTGTAGAGATAGGGTCTTGCTGTGTTGCCCCGGCTGGTCTCAAACTCCTGGCCTCAAGCAATCCTCCCACCTCAGCCTCCCAAAACACCAGGATTACAGGAACGAGCCACTAAGCCCAGCTCGCTCCCCCTTAAACATATTCTAATTCCAGCTTTCATCCCCACCACTTTCTGAAACCACTCTCTTCAAGGTTATCAGTGGCCTCTCCATTGCCAAATCCTCAGTTCTCACCTTATTAGCAGCATCTCACACAAGTGGTTTATCTCATCACCGTATACTACTGTCTTTATTTGACCTCTATAACATCCCATGATTTGGCCAATATTTTTAGTTACAGAGAACAGAATCTATTCTGGCTAACAAAAGGACTTATAAGGGGCCTAGATAATTCCAGAATTAATGATGGAAAGTTCCTGAAACAGAATCTAGGCTCAATTTCTGGAAAGAGTTCCCAAAACCACACCATAAAACTGAGCCACCAGAGGAGCTCCTATCTCCATCAGAACATTAAGGAATCAAGACTCTGCCATCACAGCTATCACAGTTGTCAGCACCAAAGTGCTGCCTCTGCCACCAGTAGGAAGCCACCACATCCAAACCATACTGCCTCTGCCTCAAGATGTGCTGGCAAATGGATGCCTTGGGGCCTTTACCACTTACATCAGTTTGGAATCCAAGTGTCCTTCTACTGCATCTAATTAATTTCATCACAATCCCACCTAGAACTCTGGCTGTAAAGAGTCTGGGAATTACAGTTTGTAGCTCCCCAGAGCCTGCAGAACAGGAGAACATGACAGAATGGGTGATAAGCAAACCAATCCACAGTTACCCATACTCTCCAGCTCCCCTCCTCTCTCACTGGATGCTCCCTTTCACTCTCCTTTGCTGGGTCCTCCTTCTCCTTACACTTGCTAAATGTTGCAGTGAAGGTCCTGAGTCCTCTTCTATCTTCCCTCACATTGGCCTAATGTCTTATGCTGATGACATATAATTTTGACACATAAAGATACACAGCATTTCCATCCCTCCAGAAAGCACTTTGTGCCCATTTCCAGATGTCTTCCTTAAATTTACATCTCCACCCTGATCAACCCCCTAAACTGCAGACTCAAATACCCAGTGTCTTCCAATGGGCACCCAAAATTAAAATGCCCGAATCCATTGTTTTCCTAGTCTTTTTTCCCTCAGTGTTATCACCATCCTTCCAGTCATGTAGGCCAAAACCCTAGGATAATCATTGCCTTCTCTTTCACACCTCACACCCAATCCACGACCAAAAACAATCATCTGTACTCTACACATGTATTCAGACTCTTCATTCATAGAAAGTCAAAACCAGCAAAATTAATCTGTGGAGTTAGAAGTCAAGATCATGATTACCCTTGGGTGGGAAGAAAGAGACTGGCAGGGGGCAGGAAGGGCATCTAAAATACTGCTCATGTTATTTCTTGATTATGTGCTGGTTTCACTGGTGTATTTGTTTTATGAAAATTTAAGCATACAATTATGCTTTCCTGTATGTATATTTTACTTCAATAAAAAGATTCACTCAAAATGGAATACATTTTAGTAATAAAGGAATAACTACAATACTTGCAGTAACACAGGTGAATCTCAATAACATCTTAAGGAAAAGAAGTGTGACACAAAAAAGTACACACCACAGGAACCCATTTACTTGAGGTTCAAGAATAGGCAAAATAATCTACAATGATAGAAGTAAGAACAGTGCTGGGGGCAGTGTTGAAGATGACATCTGGAGAGGTCAGGAAGCACTTTCTGGAGGAATAGACAGACTATTTCTTGATTTGGATGTTACATGACTGCATACATTTGTTAAAAGTCATTGAACTATACACTACACTATTCAGGTGTGCCTAAGACCTCAAAGACCCCAGAATTACACTAATGCCTGTACTAGGTATTCCTCATTCTCTTGGAATCCAGTACATTTCCCAATAGTACTTGTTCTACTTGGAAAGGCATCAGTTTACCAAGGTAGTGAAATTTTCTCTGGGGTTGTGCTATCCACCCTTATAGCCAGCATTTGTAGTGTGTGTCACAAGTTGTATTCTCATGGTGAGACAGTTTCTCTGTTGTGATCAGGTTTCCCTGTTGCAGTCAAAGGAACAAGTGATTTAATCGGGATAAGTTTTACAGAAGATGGTGGCATTTGTTCTGGATCCTGATAAGCCTAAAAAGTATCACAAAGCTTCTTGTCTGAAAATTTCTCCCACAGTGGCCCTACTGCAGTCTTTGAAAATTTCCTATTATCCATTCCCCTGAATTAAGCCTTTGACAGATTCCAAAATGCTATCAAAATGTGATCACAGAAGGGGATGATACTTCAAGGAAAATGAATTTGTTACATTAGCTAGACACATCATCCAGCAGGGTCCTAAAATGAAGGAACAAGAGACAGGTAAATTATGACACCTGAAAGTGTGGTTATGAAAAGGTCCAAAGCAAGGGAAAGTACTGAGGAGGACTGTCAACGCGACAACTGAGAACAGCCAGTGGGAAGCATGATGGTAAATGCTACATGGAGAAGAGGAGAAAAAAGGCCATGAAGTCAAACTCTTCCTTATATGTAATTTTTTTCTTGGCCTACCCTGCTGGCCTCCTCAACTGGAGAAGGGGCATAGGTACCATGATCCGACAGATCTGAACCAACTGTAGATCAGGATAATACTGACATCATAGGCAATTGTGAGAAGTGAATGCACCCAGCACAGTGGCTGGAACATATTAGATATACTCAATAAATGGTAGCACATGATGAACTTCTGCAAAGGAAAAGAGTAGAAATGCTTCTGCAAGGTATGGGACACAGGAGTTTCCAAGAGCTAAGACCCCTAAAAAGCAGCGACCTGGACAACCATTTGAATGGAGTGTTCATACATGCCTTGATTCCTCTATCTCACCTATCTAGCTGAGCTACTATCTAGCTCTGAAGTACAGGATCTGCCTCTGACCGATCATTTCGCCCTCTAACACAGCAGACACTCAACAATACGCTTTTGTTGTTGAAGTGAGTGAATGGATCTTGGGAAAGAGAGAGGCTTCCCCAGCCTCTATAAATCAGGAATAAGGCAGACAGAAAACAGTGGCCTTTCTATATCCATTAAAACTCTTGCACATGCTGAAACTGCCCTCATCCTTCTTTCCCACACATGACCCCTCATCCCTCTTCTCAACTCTCTTCCAGTTCTGGGTATTTCCCTCTCCATCTATGCGTTCTCTATGTATTTCTTGTTCCAGTGGTGACTATGACATACCAGACATCATGAAAGAATATTTAAGCCGGGCACAGTGGCTCCCACCTATCATCCCAGAATTTCAGGAGGCTGAGGGGGGCGGATCACTTGAGGTCAGGAGTTTGACGGCAGCCTGGCCAACATGGTAAAACCCCGTTTCTAATAAAAATACAAAGATTCACTGGGCATGGTAGTGTGCACCAGTAATCCCAGCTACTCAGGAGGCTGGGGCAGGAGAATCGCTTCCACAGGTGAGGCAGAGGTTGCAGTGAGCCAAGATCACACCACTACACTCCAGCCTGGATGACAGAGTCTGGACTTTGTCTCAAAAAAAAAGAAAGAGTGTTTATTAAGTGGCAGGCACTATACTAAATATCCTACTATCTTAGTGAAAGCTAGATATGTCAACAAAATACAAGCAAATTGAATTCAGCAGTATATTAAAAGGATTATGCACTGTAACCAAGTGGGTTTATTCCTGGAAAACAAAGATGGTGGAACATATGAAAATGTCATATACCACATTATGAAGGGGAAAAAGAAGTATGATCATCTCAATTAATACAGAAAATGCACTTGGCAAAATTCAACAACCTTTAAAAAAAAAAAAAAAAAAAAAACTCCACAAGCTAGAATAGAAAGAAACTATCTCAACATAATAAAAGTCATATATGAAAAAGCCAAAGCAAACAACATACTCAATGGTGAAAGAGTAAAGCTTTTCCTCTAACATAAAGGAGTAGGCAAGAATGTCTGCTTTCTCCACTTCTAGTCAAAATGGTATAAAAAGTCCTAGCCAGAGCAATTACACAAGAAAAAAGAAAAAGGCATCCAAATTGAAAAGGAAAAAGTAAAATTAACTCTGTTTGCAGATGGTATGATTGATTTTATATGTAGAAAACCCTAAGGCCAGGCGTGGCGACTCATGCCTGTAATCCTAGCACTTTGGGAGGCCGAGGCGGGCAAATCACCTGAGGTCAGGAGTTCGAGAGCAGCCTGGCCAACATAGTGAAACCCCGTCTCTACTAAAAATACAAAAAAATTAGCCAGGCATGGTGGCAGGCACCTGAAATCGCAGCTACTTGGGAGGCTGAGGCAGGAGAATCGTTTGAACTTGGGAGGCAGAGGTTGCAGTGTGCCAAGATCACGCCACTGAACTCCTGCCTGGGTGACAGACTGAGACTCTGTCTCAAAAAAAAAACCCTGAAGTTTCCATAAAATAAACTGTCAAAACAAAAATAAATTTTGCAAAGTAAAATACAAAGTCCAGGTCCAACACTCAAAAGATTAGCGGAATTTCTTTTTCTTTTTTTTTTTTTTTTTTTTGAGACAGAGTCTCGCGCTGTCGTCCAGGCTGGAGTGCACTGGCCGGATCTCAGCTCACTGCAAGCTCCGCCTCCCGAGTTTACACCATTCTCCTGCCTCAGCCTCCCGAGTAGCTGGGACTACAGGCGCCCACCACCTCACCTGGCTATTTTTTGTATTTTTTAGTAGAGACGGGGTTTCACTGTGTTAGCCAGGATGGTCTTGATCTCCTGACCTCGTGATCCACCCGTCTCGGCCTCCCGAAGTGCTGGGATTACAGGCTTGAGCCAACGCGCCCGGTCTCTTTTTTTTTTTTTTTTTTTTTGAGATGGCGTTTCACTCTTGTTGCCCAGGCTAGAGCACAATGGCATGATCTCAGCTCACTGCAACCTCTGCCTTCCAGGTTCACGCGATTCTCCTGCCTCAACCTCCCAAGTAGCTGGGATTACAGATGCCCACCACCACACCCAGCTAATTTTTGTAGTTTTAGTAGAGACAGGGTCTCACCATGTTGGCCAGGCTGGTCTCAAACTCCTGACCTCAGGTGATCTGCCCCCCTTGGCTTCCCAAAGTGATGGGATTACAGACATAAGCCACCACATCTGCCTTTTTTTGTTGTTTGTTTTTTTGAGACAGTGTCTCTGTCGCCCAGGCAGGAGTGCAGTGGCATGATCGCGGCTCACTGCAACCTCCACCTCCAGGGCTGAAGCAATCCTCCTGTCTCAGTCTCTCAAGTAGGTAAGACTATAGGCACACACCACAATGCCTGGCTAATTTTTCTATTTTTTCTAGAGACAAGGTTTCACCACATTGCCCAGGCTGGTCCTGAACTTCTGGGCTCAAGTGATCTACCCACCTTGGTCTTTCAAAGTGGTGGGATTATAGGCAGCAGTCACCATACCTGGCACAGTCTGATGAAGTTTGATTGATGCAGGTACTGGCAAAAACTCTCTTTATTTATTTTTATTTTTTTTTTTTGAGACAGGGTCTCAGTCCGTCACTCAGGTTGGAGTGCAGTGGCACAATCATGGTTCACTGTGACCCCTGCCACCCAGGCTCAAGCAATCCTCTCACTTCAGCTTCCTAAGTAGCTGGGACCTCAGGTGCATGCCACCATCCCCGGCTAATTTTTGAGACGGAGTCTCGTCCTGTTGTCCAGGCTGGAGTGCAGTGGTGCAATCTTGGCTCACTGCAACCCCCACCTCCTGAGTTCAAGTGATTCTCTTGCCTCAGCCTCCCAAGTAGCTGTGACTACAGGCATGTGCCACCATGCCTGGCTGATTTTTTGGTATTTTTAATAGAGACAGGGTTTCACCATGTTGGCGAGGCTGGTCTTGAACTCCTGGCCTCAAGTGATCCGCCCACCTCGGCCTCCAAAAGTGCTGGGCTTATAGGCGGGACCCAAGGTGCCTGGCCACTCCTGGCTAATTTTTGTATCTTTTGCAGAGACACATTTTCACCATGTTGCCTAGGCTGGTCTCGAACTCCTGAGCTCAAGCAATCCACCTGCCTCAGTCTCTCAAAATGCTGGGATTACAGGTGTGAGCCACCATGCCCAGGGGGAATTTCTATACATTAATAAATGTACAATCGAAAAAGGAAATTAAGAAAAAAACTCCATTTATAATAGCAGCAAAAAGAATAAAACGCATAGGAATTAACTTAACCAAACGGGTAGAAAGGCTTACACAACAAAAACTACCAAACACTTCTGAAAGAAAATTTTAAAAGACATAAATAGGCCGGGCGTGGTGGCTCACGCCTGTAATCCCAGCACTTTGGGAGGCCGAGGCAGGCGGATCATGAGGTCAGGAGATTGAGACCATCCTTGCTTACATGGTGAAACCCCATCTCTACTAAAAATACAAAAAATTAGCTGGGCGTGGTGGCAGGCACTTGTAGTCCCAGCTTCTCGAGAGGCTGAGGCAGGAGAATGGCGTGAACCCGGGAGGCGGAGCTTGCAGTAAGCCGAGACTGTGCCTCTGCATTGCAGCCTGTGGGACAGAGGGAGACTCCATCTCAAAACAAAAAAAAAGACATAAATAAGTGGAAAAATATCACGTTTATGAATTAGAAGGCAATATTCAGATATTAATAATTGACATTCAAATACTACCCAAAATCAATCTACCCAAAGCAATCTATGCATTCAATTCAATTCTTATCAAAATCCCAACAACTTTTTTTGTGGGACTAGAAAAAATCTATTCAAAAATTAATATAGAATCTCAAAGTATGTCAAATGGCCGAAACAATCTTAAAAGAAAAAAAAGAAAAACCAAAGCTGGAGAATACACACTTCCTGATTCCAAAACCTACTACAAAGCTACAATAATAAAAACAGTATAGTACTGGCATAAAGACGGACATACAGACCAACAGTATAGAATAAGAAGCCCAGAAATAAACCCTCACACACATGGTCAAATGACTTTCAACAAGTATTCCAAAATTATTCAATGGAGAAAGGACAGTCTTTTCAACAAATGGTACCCGGAAAACTGGATATCCACACATAAAAAAGAGAAGTTGGACCTTTACTGTTGTGGTCTGAATGTGTCCCTCTAAAATTCACATTGAAACCTAATGCCCATTGTGGTGGTGTATTAGGAGGTGGAACCTTTAGGAGATGATTAGGTCATGAGGGCTCTGCCCTCATAAATAAAATTAGTGCCCTTAGAATAGAGCCTTAAGGGGGCCTGTTTTCCTCTTCTGCCATGTGGGAACACATAGAAGGCACCATCTTTGAGAAAGAGAGCAAGCCCTTACCAGACACCAAAACTGCTGGCACCTTAATCCTGGACTTCCCAGTCCCAAGAACTATGACCAGTAAATTTCTGTTATTTAAAAGCTATCCAGTCCAAGGTATTTTGTTTTAGCAGCCCAAACAAACTGAGACATTTACTGAACACCACATACAAAACTTAACTCAAAATGAGTCAAATATCACTGAGGTAAAAATACATAACTCTCAGAACAACAAATAGGACAAAAGCTTCATGACACTGGGCTTGGCGATGATTTTTGGATATTTGGATAAGACATCAAAGACACAGATAACAAAAAAAAGACAAATGTGACTGCAAAAATTTTAAACTTTAGTACAACAAAAGGCACTATCAACAAAGTGAAAAGGAAACCTATGGAATATGAAAATTTATTTGTATATCATATATCTGATAGATTAATATCTAGAATATATAGAGAGGTCATAAAACTTAGCAAGAAAACAAACAACCAGATTAGAGAATGGGCAAAGGACTTGTGGAAATGGACAAAAAGAATAGACATTTCTCCAAAGAAGATATACAAATTGTCAACAAGCACATGAAAAGATGCTGCTGAGCATCACTAGTCATTAGGGAAATGCAAATCACAGCGATAATGAGATACCACCTCACACCCATTAGGATGGTTACTGTCAAAAAAAAAAAAAAAAGTACTGAGAAAGATGCAGAGAAACTGAACCCTTGTACACTGATGGGCTGGAAGGTAAAGATGGCAGAGCTGCTGAGGAAAACAGTATGGCAAGTCTTCAAATAATTAAAAATAGAATTACCATAGCACCAGCAATTCGACTTCTGAGTATATACACAAAAGAAAGCAAGATATCAAAAAGATATTTGTATCCACATTTCATAGCACCATTGTTCACAATAATTAAAACATGGAAGCAACTTGTGTCCACTGTTACACAAATAGATAAGCAAAATGAACTTCATATACGTACAATGAAATATGATTCAGCCTTAAAAAAGGAGGAAATTGTGTCCTTTGTAGGGACATGGATGCAGCTGGAAACCATCATTCTCAGCAAACTATCGCAAGAACAGAAAACCAAACACCGCATGTTCTCACTCATAGGCGGGAACTGAACAATGAGATCACTTGGACTCGGGAAGGGGAACATCACACACCGGGGCCTATCATGGGGAGGGGGGAGGGGGGAGGGATTGCATTGGGAGTTACACCTGATGTAAATGACGAGTTGATGGGTGCAGCACACCAACATGGCACAAGTATACATATGTAGCAAACCTGCACGTTGTGCACATGTACCCTACAACTTGAAGTTTAATAATAATAAATAAATTTAAAAAAAAAAAAAAAAAAAAAAAGGAGGAAATTCTGACACACGCTTCCATGTAGATAAACCTTGAGGACATGACACTAAGTGAAATAAGTCAGACACAAAAAAGAAAAATGCTGTATGATACCATTTACATAGAGTAGTCAAAACCACAGAAACAAAAAGTAGAATGATAGTTGCCAAAAGCTGGAGGAGGAGAAATGAAGAATTACAGTTTAATGGGTACAGAGCTTCAGTTTTACAAGATGAAAAGAGTTATGGGGATAGATGGAGGTGATAGTTGCACAGCAATATGAATGTACTTATTATCCCTAAACTGTACAATTAAAAATCACTAAGGTACAAACTTTATGTTATATTGTATTTTACCAATATATTGCTAAAAATAATACCAATTATTATTTTATTTATATATATGTATATAATATATATAACATATATAATATATATAACATAATATATATAAATAAAATAATATATATTATATATTATAACATAAAATAATAATATATTGTTATATATTATATATATTTATATAGATATATATATTTTTTTTTTTTGAGACGGAGTCCAACTCTGTCTCCCAGGTTGGAGTGCAATGGTGTGATCTCAGTTCACTGCAACCTCCACCTCCCAGGTTCAAGCAATTCTCCTGCCTCAGCTTCCTGAGTAGCTGGAATTACAGGCGTGCACTACCACGCCCGGCTAATTTTTGTATTTTTAGTAGAAACGGGGTTTCACCATGTTGGTCAGGTTGGTCTTGAACTACTGACCTTGTGATCCGCCCGCCTCGGCCTCTCAAAGTGCTGGGATTACAGGTGTGAGCCACCACGCCCAGCCCACAATATTTTTTTTAAGTTAGGTGTGGTCCAAGAAGCCTAGGTTATAAAGTGACACAGCTATTTCCAACCCAAGTCACTCTCACCCAGTGTCCTTCCTTGACAGTAAATTGCAGAGGTAGGGGGGAACCTGCTTGTTTCCTAAATACACCAAATTCAAAAAGTAAATTACCTAATATACAATATCGTTTCCAGGCTGGGCTCATTGGCTCCTGCCTGTAATCCCAACACTTTGGGAGGCTGAGGCAGGCAGATTGCTTGAGCTCAGGAGTTCAAGACCAGCCTGGGCAACATAGCCAAACCCCGACTCTATGAAAAATACAAAAAATTAGCCAGGTGTGGTGGTATGTGCCTGTAGTCCCAGCTACTCTGGAGGCTGAAGTGGGAGGATCATTTGAGCCCAGGAGGTCGAGGCTGCAGTAAGCCCAGTGCACTCCAGTCTGGGCAACAGAGACAGACAGATCCTGTTTCTAAGGGAAGGAAAAAAAAAAAAAAGAGTATAGTTTCCCTGATTTATACCCCCCACCAAAAAAAAAGAAACAAAAAAGAAAATTAAGTTAGTCATTACTTGGATATGTTTATTACTCATTATTCAGGACTGGTGGCCCTGAATAGATAGAAGGTCACCCATTCCGGACTGAAAATGTGGCATTTGATATATCAAATTCAATGACTACTGTGAAAATGCTACCCCCTTCTACCCATCATAGCTCTCTATTTCCCCATGCCAATGGAAATACACTGACTTACCCAGTTGGTTATTTCAGGCCTTTTGCACTTATCAGTACAAAGAATGGCTACAAAATTGATTGTTCCCTTCCGTCGCCCTTTATAGACAACAGTCTTGCTTCCTCTTCCAATCTCCTCATACAGAATAAAGTTTTCCATCTCTGGGCCGATTTCTCACATACAGTAGAATAATAGCATCTCTAGCTCCTAAAAAGTAAACAAAAATGACATTGATAAATGCAAGCTAGTTGCATAATTAATTAGACTAGGATAATTAGCCCAGGATATTTTATGTGTAAAAAAATCTAGCAATTTGACAAATTCAGAAAATTCACCTACAAATGTTAAATACTAGTGCTAATGTTTTTGCAGGATGAATGACGCTACGGAGCAAATAAATAAAATTTCACAACCGGCTCAGTGGCTCACGCCTGTAATCCCAGCACTTTGGGAGGCCGTGGCAGGGGGATCACCTGAGGTCAGGAGTTCGAGACCAGCCTGGCCAACATGGTGAAACCCTGTCTCTACTAAAAACACAAAACTTGGCCAGACGTGGTGATGCGCGCCTGTAATCCCAGCTACGCGGGAGGCTGAGGCAGGAGAATCGCTTGAACCCAGGACTGCACTCCAACCAGGGACTCCATCTAAAAAAAAAAAAAAAAAAAAAAAATTCACAAACCAATATTCAAGTTCCCATCAACAAGATCTTTTTAAAACACAGTGGCCGCCCATGCCTCTAGGGTGGGTAGATTTCCCGGCATTCCATGCGGTCGGCCCTTCCGCCACGGCCACCACTGGAAAGCGGCAGCCATGGCTCTGAGCTACCCTGTGGCCGTGGGCCTCGATGAGGGCCACAGGGTGACCAAAAATGGGAGCAAGCCTAGCCCAGCCACCGCCAAAGTGGGCAACAGACCAAGCACACCAAGTTTGTGCGGGACATTATCCCAAAGGTATATGGCTTTGCTCCCTACGAGCCGGCGTGCCATGGAGTTGCTCAAGGTCTCCAAGGCCAAATGGCCCTCAAGTTCATCAAGAAAAGAGTGGGGGACACATCCGCACCAAGATGAATAGATAAGAGCTAAGCAACGTCCTTCCCGCCAAGAGGAAAGTGGCTGCCAAGGACTGAGGCCCCCTACCCTCTGTCAATAAAACCTTCACAGAAAAAAAAAGTGAAAATAACAGCTATTTCGAACAAGAGTAACAAAATCCAGGTATGAATTAGATTTTACCCAACATCTCGTATCTTACTTTCTCAGTTATAATGGAAACCTGGTGCAATGGAAAACAACATCTGCACAATGGGATAATATATGCGGCAGGAGAATAGGGTCTGGAGGCAGGGAACCTAAGGCTGTTTCACACTGACTTCCCATAACAAAATTGAAAGGAAAACCCTAACTTTCCACGCCTAAGTAACAAAAGGACCACAGGTTATTCCCTTTGCAAACCCCCTACCTTTTCTAGGCAGCAGATGTGAAATTAACTGATCGCAACCAATCAGAGTAATTGGGGTGGAGTCTTGGTTTGCAACTTTGTAAGTTCACCTTAGCATCTAACTGGCTGCAGAGAATGGAATCAATGAATGAAATGGAATCAATGAAATTGGCTGATGGCAACCAATCAGACTGATTGCAGGCCACCACTGATTTACGGGAGGTGAGCATGAAAAGGCCAATAGGAAACTTCTAGGGAGTATTTGGACTGGGTATCCATATCCCGGACTTCCAGTGCTGCTCAGGCAGCTCCCACACTGTGGAGTGTACTTTCGTTTTCAATAAATCCCTGCTTTCATTCTTTTGTTGCTTCATTCTTTCTTTGCTTTGCTGGGCATTTTCTCCAATTCTTTGTTCAAAACGCCAAGAACCTGGACAACCTGCAGTCAAGACCCTCTGCCAGTCTTGACTGGTATGCCCCACTTAAACCTTATAAATTATGAGAAGCAAAAGAGAAGCATATGCCCTACCTAAACCTTATCAATTATGAGAAGCAAAAGAGAAAACAAGTGAAAATACAGTACAAACAAATATGGAATGATAAGTCCACGTAATCCCCAGAGGCCGAAGGAGTCAATCCAAATATTAATACTACTGGCTCGTAGGCCAAATTGGGCGTGCTGCCTGCTTTTGTAAATAAAGTTTAATTGGAACATAGCCACACCCATTCATTTATATATATGCTTATGGTTGCTTTCAAACTGCTATATATTGCCTATGACAGAGTTGAGTGGTTGTGACAGAGACTCTACAGCCTGCACAAGCCCTAAAATATTTACTGTTTGTCTCTTCATTAAAAAAAAGTTTGCCAACCCCTGCTCTAAATCAAGATGTTTGTTGTTGTTGGTTTAACCAAGGACTTCAACCTTCACCTAAGGTATAAGAAGTTAAATGAGTTCGTTTTCTTGGCCAACATAACCCTTTAATTTTCATAAGTAAATAAGGACTTGATGTAATCTCTTATCAGACATCTTATTTAGAATTTCAGTTAAAGTGGAATTAGACAATATATGAGAAGCTAATCTAAGTAATTCATTAAAATCATTCTTTCCGTCTGAATACAGTGGCTCACGCCTGTAATCCCAGCACTTTGGGAGGTCGAGGTGAGCTGATCACCTGAGGTCAGGAGTTTGAGACCAGCCTGACCAACATGGCAAAACCCTATCTCTACTAAAAATACAAAAATTAGCCAGGCATGGTGGCACACGCTTGTAATCCCAGCTACTCGGGAGGCTGAGGTAGGAGAATCGCTTGAACCCAGGAGGCAGAGGTGCCACTGCACTCCAGCCTGGAAGACAGAGCACCACTCAAAAAAAACAAATCCATCTTTCATAACCTGGCATCTCTTTGGAAAGATACGTTAGACTATATTAAACTTTTCAGAAATTCATAATATATCTACATATCAAAACAGCACATTGGCCAAGCACGGTGGCTTGCACCTATAATCTCACCCCCTTGGGAAGTCAAGGCAGAAGAATTGCTTGAGCCCAGGAGATTGAGGCTGCAGTGAGCCACAATTGCATCATGGTACTCCAGCCTAGGCAACAGAGTGAGACCATGTCTCAGAGAAAAAAAAAGAAAGAAAGAAAAAAATTTAAAAAGCACATTGGGCTGAACTCAATGGCTCATCATGCCTGTAATTCCACCACTTTGGCCAAGGAGGGAGGTTCAATTGAGGCCAGGAGTTTGAGACCAACCTGGGAAACATGGCGACACATCATCTCTACACAATATTTTAAAATTTTAAAAAATTAGCCAGCAGTGGTAGCCTGTGCATGTAGTCCCAGTTATTTAGGAGGCTAAGGCAGGAGGATAGCTTGAACCCGGGAGGCAGAGGATGCAGTGAGCCAAGATCTCACCACTGCACTCCAGCCTGGGCAACAAAGTGAGCCCCTGCCTCAAAAAAAAAAAAAAAAAAAAAAAAAACTTTGTATACCTCAAATACATACAATTACTGGTAGATCATACCTCAATATGGGTATCTTAAAGAATTAAAAGCAGGGTCTCAGAGATATTTGTACCCCACATATTCACAGCTGCATTATTCACAATAGTTAAAACATGGAAGCAACTTGTGTCCACTGACACATGGATAAGCAAAATGTAATATATTTTGCTTTTGCAAAAATGAAGTTTTAGAGACTGGTGCACAACAATGTAACTGTTCTTAACCTCTACTAAACTTGTACCCTTAAAAAGGGTTAAGATGGTAAATTTTATGTGTATTTTACCACAATTAAAAATTTTTTAAGACTTCAAAAAATTAGTAACAAAACTGGTGAATATATTGGCTGCATGTGGTGGCTCAAGCCTGTAATCCCAGCACTTTGGGAGGTCGAGTCAGGCGGATCACCTGAGGCCACAAGTTCGGGACCCAGCTGGCCAACATGGTGAAACCCCATCTCTACTAAAAATACAAAAAAAAAAAAAAAAAAATTATCCAGGAATGGTGGCGCACACCTGTAATCCCAGCTACTCAAGAGGGTGAGGCAAGAGAATTGCTTGAACCCGGAAGGCAGAGGGAGGTTGCAGTGAACTGAGATTACACCATGGGCGACAAGAGTGAAACTCTGTCTCAAAAAAAAAAAAAAAAAAAAATTAAGAAAACTCATTTTACAGATCAAAAAAAAAAATCCAAGATTGTTCTATCCTAGGAGAGGAAAATTTTTTTCTATAAAATGTTAGGGGGTAAACATTTTAGGTTTTACACTTTATGGTTTCTGTCACAGCTACTCACCTTTCCTCTTGAACTAGAAAAGCAACCAGAGACAATAAGCAAATGGATGGATATGGCTGAGTTCCATTAAAACTTTTATTTATGGGTGGGGTGCGATGGCTCACACCTGTAAATCCCAGCACTTTGGGAAGCCAAGGCAGGTAGATCACCTGAAGTCAGGAGTTCAAGACTAGCCTGGGCAACATAACGAAACCCCATCTCTACTAAAAATACAAAAATTAGGCCAGGCGCAGTGGCTCACACCTGTAATCCCAGCACTTTGGGAGGCCGAGGCGGGTGGATCACCTGAGGTCAGGAGATCAAGACCATCCTGGCTAACACAGTGAAACCCCATCTCTACTAAAAATACAGGAAATTAGCCAGGCATGGTGGCACGCACCTGTAGTCCCAGCTACTCGGGAGGCTCAGGCAAGGGAATGGTTGAACCCGGGAGGCGGAAGTTGCAATGAGCCAACTGCACCACTGCACTTCAGCCTGAGTGACAGACACACCATCTCAAAAAAAAAAAAAAAAAAAATTAATTAAAAACAAAAAGGCACGGGTTAGTATCTTTCTTTTCATGACAGTTTCCGTAAGTCCTTTTTATATTCCTCTTTGTTCTAAAACGCATTCATTAAAAAGAATGAAATCCTACCACACTCAGCTAATTTTTTGTGTTTTTGGTAGATATGGGGTCTCGCTATGTTGCCCAGGCTGGTCTAGAACTCCTGGCCTAAAGTGATCCGCCTGTCCCGGCCTTCCAAAGTGCTAGGATTATAGGTATGAGCCACCGCGCCTGCCACTAAGTTATTTTTCAATGTAATCCCAACACTTTTGGAGGTGGAGGCAGGATTGTCTGAGGCCAAGAGTTCAAGACCAGCCTGGGCAACATGATGAGATCCCGACTCTACACAAATACAATAGCCTGGCATGGTGGTGCACGCCTGTGAGGCCTCAGTCTCCCAAGTAGCTGGGACTACAGGCACATGCCACCAGCAGCTACATGGTATGTATCATAACCAAAATAAGATTAAACTGACAGTATGCTAAGATGGGAAGTTATTAAGACAGAAAAAATATAATCAGAAACCTTAAGTGTTCAGAAATTGTCTACATTAGGATATATCAGGATAAGATGATAAAATAAGTTTTCATAAGGTATGTATAACTGAGTTCTTGAAAATAAGGTTTTAGGCTACAGGTGAAAAAATGAAGTACAATCTTGTTTTTTTGTTTGTTTTAAGGAAGGCTAGGTCTTGAACCCCTGGGCTCAAGCAATCCTCCTGCCTCAGACTCCCAAAATTCTGGAATTACAGGTGCAGGCCACCGCCCAGCCAATCCCGAAATTTTGAATTTGATTTAGGCCAAATTCATTTCCTTAACGTTTACTTCAGTCACATCTGACCATCAAGTCATATCTGGACAATTTCAGTCTGAAATTAACAAAACACATTAGCTATAAATCTGCTTAGGGTGGTTTGTCACTTTCAAACATTTCTCCTCTCTAGGGCTGTTTCCTTAGAGTAAAACAAGAATTGGATCAGATGATTTTCTATCTTTTTTTTGGACAGGGTCTCACTCCGTGGCCCAGGCTGGAGTGCAGGGGCAAGATCTAGGCTCACTGCAACCTCCACCTCCAGGGTTCAAATGATACTCGTGCCTCAGCCTCCATAGTAGCTACCTCAGCCTCCGGCATGCCACCACACCCAGCTAATTTTGTGTGTTTCTGGTAGATATGGGGTTTCGCTATGTTGCCCAGGCTGGTCTAGAACGCCTGGCCTCAAGTGATCCGCCTGTCCCCACCTTCCAAAGTGCTAGGATTACAGGTATGAGCCACCGCTCCTGGCACTAAGTTATTTTTCAATAACTTATTAATCGTTGAAATTCCATGACTTTAAGATTCTTTAACTCAGTCCAAAGACGTTCCCCGTTACAGACTTCCTAATATTCATTTTTAAATCTGTAACCTCTTGTTGTAAAAGAAAACAAAAATACAGAAAACTCCACAAAATATAGTTTAATGAATTACGAAAGAGGGACACCCTTCTAATCACCATCCAGGGTCAGGAAATAGGACTTTGCCAGCCACATAAGAAGCCCCTCCATGAGCCCATCTCAATCACCAACCCTCCTGATCCCCACAAGTAACCACTCCCTGACTTTCGTAGTCATCACTTCCCTACGTTTCTTCATGGTTTTCTCACTCGAGTATGCTTTCCGAGAAACCACAGTTTAGTCTCTTAACCTAGAGTGCTCCTAGGGAAGTCTCTTCTTAATTCACAAGTTCACCTAAGCATCTAAGAAGCCAGAAGGCAGAGGAAATCTCACACAGGTGCAAATGAGGCATTTAAGAGGCAGGGGGCAGGTCCCACATTCAAGGAACGCTGAGAGCGACCAGGTGATTTGAGCGCACAGGTGCCCACCTTCAGCACAATCATGACTCCCGCACCAGAAGCATGAGCATCACCTGGGACTTAATAGAAATGAAAAAGTTATCGGCCCTGCCCCAGATTTACAGATTTACAGAATCATACACTCCGGTGGTAGGGCCTGGCCTTCTGTGTTACTACACGCCCTGGGGTGACTGGGATGTGCTCAAGTCTGCGAACTGCCGGCCAAATCAACCTTCGCCTGAGATGTAACGGATGGCTAGCGCCATGCTAAGCACTCCGTAGGTGTTCCTCCTCGCTGCACTTCCCAGACTCAATCATCACAGACTCAGGGTCGCTACGTAGTCACTCGCACCCCACTCCCCAGGCAGCTCGCGGCGGGCCAATCGGCTGCTTTCGCGGCCTCGCCACGTCCGTAGGCATCAGTTCGCGAGGCCGGCTGGGAGCCTAGGAAGCGCTGCAGGGCGGTGAAGACGCGGTCCGCTCTGGGGAGTTAAGAGGTGGCGTCCATAAAGCACATCTCCCAAGCCGAAAAACACGAGCCCTCTCTCCCCGCTGCACCCAGCTCCTAGAAGAGGCGTCCTGTGTGCCCTTAACTAAAGCCCGGATAAAAACGGGCGGTTTTTCATTTAACAAGAGCGCAAAGCAGGGGAGTGAAGGATAAAAACGGGCGGTTTTTCGTTTAACAAGAGCGCAAAGCAGGGGAGTGAAGGGGGCACGGGGTCCACGGCCAGAAGGAGAGAGGGCGGACAGGCGCCCCCACCCCCCGCCTCCGCAGGCCTGCGCTCTCTTCTGCGACCGCTTAGGCAGACACGAACCCAGACTCGTGGCTACTAAAACCGCCACTGCCACGCACCTGGTAGGTAAGTCAAGAAAAGACTCGAGTCCACTTGGCTGCTCCCGCGGTTGCGCGCATCCCGGCCTGTGCCTCAGGACAGGTCCACATTCCCAAGAATAGGGGAGAAAGCAGTGAAGCAAAGCGGAACGCGCGGAAGCGCCGACCAGCCTTACGGAGGCGGAGCCCCTCCAGGTTTGGATTCGTCCATACGGTTTCCAGGGCAGCACACAGAACGCCGGAAGAAGCTCAGGAAGCTGACTGGCTGTACAGTTTCCGTTCCTGTTGGCGGGGACCCGGAAGTGAGTGACCACGAGAGCCCCTCCCTCCACCCAAAGGGCTTCACGCCCGGCCTTTGGACGAGTCCACAGGCCAGAGACTGGGGCGGGAAGTGCTAGAGTAACAGTCATAGTGTTCGGTCTTGTAGGCCCACCACCCCTCTATGTTTGGATTTGCTCATTCCATCTCCATGGCTGCACGCAGAACGCTGGAAAAACGCAAAGCGCTGATTGGCTAAGAGTCTCAGTTCCTATTGGCTAGAGCCCGAAGCCAGTGAGGGACTATTCTTCAATCTTAAGGGGGTGCTGAGGCTAGAGTGTGAAGTCCTGGGCCGTCGTCGTTTCTTCTCTTCCCGTCCCCACTGTACTGTTTCCTTCCATTCTCTTCTTTCTGGCGTCTTCTGGGAGCCCAGGTGGACGTGGTGGCATAGTCTGGATAACCAACGGCGGTGCAGAAGCAGGGGTCCTGGAGTCCTCACCATTTAGAAAAGAGAAGGCTGTGAATTACCTTCCTTTTTGGAGATGGAGGAAACAGATGAGACACTCTGATCCCAAGTTGATTGTGTAAACTAAAAATAAAAGTTCCAAGCCCCCCTACCAGCTGAGTGGACCCCTCCTCTGGGCCAAAGGCATGCCAAAGTTAACCTGAAGAACTAACACAGGCCATGATGGGAAGATGGGGTGGGACAGGCAGAGACCGTAAGACTGACGAAACAGACTTTTTGCAGCAATAAGATACCAACATGGCAGCAAGCCCCGAAAGACATTGAAGTATTTTATCCATGTATGTATATATGCACACACACATATACATATATACTCATATATATATTTTGAGACGGAGTCTCACTCCATCACACAGGCTAGAAGGCAGTGGCACAATCTCGGCTCACTGCAACCTCCACCTCCTGGGTTCAAGTGATTCTCCTGCCTCAGCCTCCCAAGTAGCTGGGATTACAGGGGTGTGCCACCACACCAACTAATTTTTAGTAGAGACGGGGTTTCACCATGTTGGCCAAGCTGATCTTGAACTCCTGACCTCAGTTGATCCACCCGCCTTGGCCTACCAAAGTGCTGGGATTACAGGTGTGAACCACTGTGCCCAGTCAAATATATTTCTTTGACGTATTTTGAAATAGGCTTTGCAGTGCTATTTCTTCTCAGGGGGAATCGACATTCTGTGACGAATCCCCTTGTCTTTCCAGGTCTTTTCCCTGATGCTGGAGAGAATTAACTAAGCACCTCAGTGTCTCAACCCAGACACTGCTTTCTGTTGGTTCCAAGTCTTTATATAATAACTCTTTTAACCAATTGCCAATTGTAAGGTATATGGATGTGCTTTGGTCAAGGAATAGGCCAAGGTGGATATCCGGGCCAGAGTGATAGGATACAGGCACATATTCCACTTGTTATATAACTTGTTTACATAAGTTCATATTTGAATCTGAGCCACTGTTATCTGTTGAAGGTATAACTGCCCTACTGACACTGTGCACAGGGCTGAGTTCGGCACAGCACGACCTGGTTCGTGCACTGGTGCCCAGAGTAATGCTACTAACCCCTCTAAGGGAGAGCGGTTGCCCTTAAGGTGGGCAGAGGGGAGCTGAGCCAGGAACCAGCTTTTGCCCAGACAGAGAGTTAAGCTGCTGACCCTGACGGACCTGGCTTTGCAGGCCAGGGAGTGCAGCTGCAGGCATGGGGGCAACAGGAGCCACAGAGCCAGAGCAGACAGTCGAGATAAAGCTGGACAGTGTGGGAGAGCTCGTGCGATTAAGCTGCTGATGAGAGAGCTGCTGAATAAAACTACATTTCACTTGCCTACACGCCCCCCACCCCCACTAGTGTTCTTTCAGCTATTCACCCATCTATCCACTCCCCTTGGACCTCAGCTGGGGTTGGAACTTGACAATTGGCGTAGTCGTGGCATAACACCAATCACCTATTAAATCCACCCTGATGTAGATTTCTTTCCAGCTTTCCTGACCCAACCATTACCTTATGTTATGTATTGATTGGTATCTTATTTCTCCATAAAACATGTGAAACCAAGCTGCAGCTCGGTCACATTAGCTGTCAGGCCTCTGAGCCCGAGCTAAGCCATCATATCCCCTGTGACCTGCACGTATACATCCAGCTAGGCTGAAGCAACTGAAGATCCACAAAGGAAGTGAAAATAGCCTTAACTGATGACATTCCACCATTGTGATTTGTTTCTGACCCACCCTACCTGATCAATGTACTTTGTAATCTCCCCCACCCTTAAGAAGGTTCTTTGTAATTCTCCCCACACTTGAGAATGTACTTTGTGAGATCCACCCCCTGCCCGCAAATATTGCTCCTAACTCCACTGCCTATCCATAAGAACTAATGATAATCCCACCACCCTTTGCTGACTCTCTTTTCAGTCTCAGCCCGCCTGCACCCAGGTGAAATAAACAGCCTTGTTGCTCACGCAAAGCCTGTTTGGTGATCTCTTCACACGGACGCGTGAGACATTAGCCACAAGTTCTTAGGGCCTCTTGAGAATGCCTCGAGCCATGGTCACTCAGATTTGGCTCAGAATAAATCTCTTTAAATATTTTACAGAGTTTAACTCTTTTTGTCAACTATCACGTAAGGCTTTCAAAGCTCCACACTTGCAAATTTCAACCACCAGACACATTGGAACCTGTACTCCAGCCTGAGTAACACAGCAAAACCCTCTCTCTAAAAAGGAAATATAAAAAGAAATTTTATTTTTTGCTAATTTTACAAGCATTGTTATTATTTAATGCCTCTTTGTATGAAGTAACAAATAAATTTCTTTTCTGCAGCAATTAATGCAATCCTTTGCGTAAAGAAGGAAATTTCTATGTGCTTGAATGATTCTTTTTTTTTTTGAGACAGAGTTTCACTCTTGTTGCCCAGGCTGGAGTGCAATGGCGCGATCTCGCCTCACCACAATCTCCGCCTCCCGGGTTCAAGCAATTCTCCTGCCTCAGCCTCCTGAGTAGCTGGGATTACAGGAATGCGCCACCACGCCCGGCTAAGTTTTTGTACTTTTAGTAGAGATGGAGTTTCTTCATTTTGGTCAGGCTGGTCTGGAACTCCCGACCTCAGGTGATCCGCCCACCTGGGCCTCCCAAAGTGCTGGGATTATAGGCGTGAGCCACCACGCCCGGTCGAGAGATTCTTTATGATCATCCAGAGGTGAGAAAATGAACCAGCTCCCCACTTCAGCATCCCTCAATGCAAAAGTGGTTTGCAAACTTTACCATCAGAATCACCCGGAGCTCTTGTTAAAACGTAGATTTCTGGCCCCACCTACAAAACTTCTGGTTCTGTATCTCAATGGGGCCTAAAATTTTGCATTTCTATCGAGTTACCAGGTGATGTCAATGATGCAAGTTGAGCACCACACTTTTCAAACAAACATCTAGAAAAAATGTTCTGATCTCAGGTAAATCACATCTCCTTTTACTTCTAACCCTTCCTGCCTTCTCAAGAATCCCAGTATCCATTATTGTCAGTTCAGTGTATTTAACAGCTTTGGTAGGGAAAACGTTTCCTCATGGACTGCTGCCAAATTAATGAAGATTAAAACTTTGAAATATTTTTTTTTTCTGAGTTCTGATAAATAACCTAAAAGTTCATGTCAGAAGCAATATGAGATCCTGGGTCTTCTTAGCCTAAGTTCCTTTGATGCTTCTGTCAGAGGCATGCCAACCAGAGTGACTCCATCTTGAATAGGGGCTGGATAAAATAATGGTGAGATCTTCTGGGCTGCATTCCCAGGTGGTTAGGCATTCTTAGTCACGGGATGAGAGGGGAGGATGGCACAAGCTACAGGTCAGAAGACCTTGCTGATAAAACAGGTTGCAGTAAAGAAGCCAGCCAAAACTCACCAAAACCAAGATGGTGACAAAAGTGGCCTCTGGTCACCCTCACTGTGCATTATATGCTAATTAAATGCATTAGCATGATAAAAGACACTCCCACCAGTGCCATGACAATTTACAAATGCCATGGCAACATCAGGAAGTTACTCTATTTGGTCTAGAAGTGGGAGGTACCCTCAGTTCTGGGAACTGCCCACGCTTTTTGCGGAAAACTTACGAATAATCCACCCGTTGTATAGCATATATCAAGATATAGGCTGGGCATGGTGGCTGACGCCTGTAATCCCAGCACTTTGAGAGGACAAGGTGGGCAGATCACTTGAGATCAGGAGTTTAAGACCAGCCTGGCCAAAATGGTGAAACCCCATCTCGACTAAAAATACAAAAATTAGCCGGGCATGGTGGCACACACCTGTAACCCCAGCTACTCAGGAGGCTGAGGTGGGAGAATTGCTTAAACCCGGACAGGGTCGGGGCTGAGGTTGGAGTGAGCCAAGATGGCACCACTGCACTCCATCCTGGGCGACAGAGTGAGACTCTGCCAAAGAAAGGAAGGCAGGAAGGAGGGAGGGAAGGAAGGAAGAAAGGGAGGGAGGGAGGGAGGCAGGCAGGCAGGCAGGCAGGCAGGCAGGCAGGCAGGCAGGCAGGCAGGCAGGCAGGCTGGAAGGAAGGAACTATAACAATTATCAGTCCAGCAGCCCAAGCTGCTGCCCTGCCTGTGGAGTAGCCATTCTTTTATTCCTTCACTTTCTTAATGAACTTACTTTCGCTTTCTTGTATGGATTCCCCTCAAATTCTTTCTTGCTTGAAATCCAAGGACCCTCTTTTGGGGTCCGAATCGGGACCCCTTTCTGGTAACACTTCCAGGCAACACATGAACCTACAAAGACAATTAAATTTTTGTATGCATGTGCATCTGTTTCTGGCTAGAGGGTCTGTGGGTTTGGTCAGATTCTCAAAGGTGCCAATGACTCAGAAAAGTTTAAGAACTCCTGCTATAGATAATTTTAAGACAATATCACAAAAGACAAACTAGAGAAAACATGGACCATTTTAAGACAGTATCACAAAAGACAAACCAGAGAGGCCAGGCTCAGTGGCTCACGCCTGTAATCCCAGCACTTTGGGAGGCCGAGGCAGGCGGACCACGAGGTCAGGAGATGGAGACCATCCTGGCTAACATGGTGAAACCCCGTCTCTACTAAAACTACAAAAAATTAGCTGGGCATGGTGGCAAGCACCTGTAGACCCAGCTCCTCAGGAGGCTGAGGCAGAAAAATGGCGTGAACCTGGGAGGCGGAGCTTGCAGTCAACTGAGATGGCACCACTGCCCTCCAGCCTGGGCAACAGAGTGAGACTCTGTCTCAAAAAAATAAAAAAGACAAACCAGAGAAAGCATGGACCCTACTCAGTGACCACTACTGGTCCAAAGATTAGACCTTGACAGACATTAGTTCAATTTCAAAAAGTATAAAACAGTTGAGTGCTATTTAGATTCTTAAGTAGGACTGAGAGCTGAAATGCCATGTTTTGAATTGCTTAAATTCCCAACTGCTTTCAGAGTGACCTTTGCTTTCATCTCAGTTTTAGATTTTCATTCTCATTATAATTGGTAAGAGTGGATCTGACATGGAGAATATCAATGTGGAGTTTATTCAGGCAAATTCTTCTTTCCAGAAACAACTAATGTCTCATCTTCCTCACTTCTAGATGATCATGAAGAACCTCTTGCCAGACTCAGTGGCTCACAGCTGTAATCCCAGTACTTTGGGAGGCTGAGGTGAGAGGATCACCTGAGCCTAGAAGATCAAGGCTGCAGTAAGTCATGATCGCACCACTGCCCTCCAGTCTGGACAATAGAGTGAGACCTTGTCTCAAAAAAATTTAAAACAAAAAACTCTTAATTCAAGCACATAGAAACTTCCTTTTTTAAGGCCAGGTGCAGTGGCTCACACCTGTAATGCTAGCACTTTGTGAAGCCAAGGCAGGCAAATTACCTGAGGTCAGAAGTTGAAGATCAACCTGGCCAATATAGTGAAACCCCGTCTCTACTAAAAATACAAAAAGTAGCCAGGTGTGGTGGTGGGTGCCTATAAAACCAGCTACTCAGGAGGCTGAGGCAGGTGAATCTCTTGAACCTGGGAGGCAGAGGTTACAGTGAGCAGAGATCATGCCACTGCACTCCAACCTGGGCAACAGAACAAGACTCTCAAAAAAAAAAAAAAGAAAAAGAAAGAAACTTTCTTTTTTAGGCAAAGCATTGCATTAGATATTGCAGAAGAGAAAAAATATTCATACAAAGAAGTATATGAATAATAATAATAATAATGCATGTAAAGTTAGCAAAATATAAAATTTGTTTTTAAATTTCTTTTCTTTTTTTTTTTTTTTTTTTTTTTTTTGAGACGGAGTCTCCCTCTGTCTCCCAGGCTGGAGTACAGTGGCATGATCTTGGCTCACCGCAACCTCCACCTCCCGTGTTCAAGCAATTATCCTGCCTCAGCCTCCCCAGTAGCTTGAATTATAGGCATCTGCCACCACGCCCAGCTAATTTTTGTATTTTTTAGTAGAGACGGGGTTTCACCATGTCGACCAGGCTGGTCTTGAACTCCTGACCTCAGGTGAACCACCTGCCACGGCCTCCCAAAATGCTGGGATTACAGGCATGAGCCATCACACCTGGCCTAAATTTCTTTTTTAGAGACAGGGCCTCCCTCTGTTGCCTAGGCTGCAGTGCAGTGGCATGGTAATAGCTCACTGTAGCCTCAAACTCCTGGGCTCAAGAGATTCTCCCATGTCAGCCTCCCTAGTAGCTAGGACTCCAGATGCACACCACCATGCCCGGCTAATTTTGTGTGTGTGTGTGTGTGTGTGTGTGTGTGTGTGTAGATGGGGCCTGGGGTCTCGCTATGTTGCCCAACCTGGTCTCAAGCAATCCTACCGTCTCAGACTCCCAAAGTGCTAGGATTACAGGCATGAGCCACCACACCCAAAAATGTTTATTATCTGAAGTATGCTTTACCCTCAAGTTCTAAAGGCACCTAAAAAGGAGAAAAAAAATGTTTTATCATGTTTGTTTTTAAATTATTTTATTTCTACAAATTCATGGGGTAAGTGTGAAATTTTGTTACACGCATGTAATTCATAGTGATCAAGTCAGGGTATTTAGAGTGCCCATCACTCAAGTTCCATATCTTTTTGTAAAGTATTGTCACTCTACTCTGCTATCAAGCATTGAATTTCTTCCTTCTATCTTACTATATTTTTGTACACTTTAACACACTTTACTTCATTATCCCCTCTCTCCGCACTCACCTTTCCCAGTCTCTGTAATTTATCTTTTCACTTCATACCTCCATGTGATCAATGTTTTTAGCTTCCACATATAAGTAAGAGCATGAAATATTTGCCTTTTTGTGCCTGGCTTATTTCACACAAAATAATGGCCTCCAGTTCCATCCATGTGGCTACAAATGACATTGTTTCATTATAGAAAAAATAAATGAAGGAAAAGGAAAACAAATTAAGAAAATCCACTGGAATACTGGAGAGCAGTTAGAACAAAGAATACTTATTTCGAAGGCTCTGAAGGACTTCACGGGTGCTCAGGGTGGCCCCTAAGACAGACTCTCCACCTCTACTTAGAAGTGAACAAAAATAAGACACTTGGGAAAGGCTACAACTGTCCTCATGAAATAATGTAGACTTAAGATTCAAGGTGAAGAACTGAACACGTGAATTTACCGCAAATACTCCTAAAAGCTCACTGCAATGACTGAATTGGGATTCAAACCACAGGGGCACTTAAGAACAAGCAAGGGAACCATCATTAGGTGGAAGTCCTGAAGCAGTTTTTGGTACACAGAAAAGTACTTGACTTTAGACAAACAGAGGATTCATAGCAACTGCACCTCAGCCACTAACATGTTAGTCCTGGAGCATTTATCCTCATCTTGTTAATGAATGAAAAGAATTCCACCTTTAATACCAGCAGATCTCATCACCCAAGGCACGTTTCTCCATGTAGTAACATTTACCTTCAAGGTAAAACATGGAAATACTTTCTAAACAATAAGAACAAAAGGCTTGGGACAGTGGAGAATGAGTGAAAATCTGCCTTTTGAACCACAAGGCCTTTCCTTAAGCCCGTTTCCTGCAAACATAATGGCAATTAGTCTTCTAATCTTCAATTAAAACATTGGAATGTTATTTATTGGGAAAGAGATTTGTACAAGAAATACTGACATATGGCAAAAGAGAGTATTTCCTTTATTTTGTTTTGTTTTGTTTTGTTTTTTTGAGACAAGGTCTGGCTCTATCGACCAGGCTGGAGTGCATGGCGTGATCTCGACTGGCTGCAACCTCTGCCTCCTGGGCTCAAGCGATCCTTCCATCTCAGCATCCCAAATAGCTGGGACTACCAGTGTATGCCATGATGCCCAGATAATTTTTCTATTTTTTGGAGAGATGGATTTTTGCGTGTTGCCCAGTCTGTTCTTGAACTCATGAGCTCAAGCGATTCACTGGCCTATACCTCCCAAAGTGCTAGGATTACAGGCTTGAGCCTCCACAGCATCCGGGCCACATTTCCTAATTTAAAAATAAAACAAAAACAAACAAACAAGAAAACCAGGACCGGGCACGGCGGCTCATACCTGTAATCCCAGCACTTTGGGAGGCCAAGGCAGGCTGATCACCTGAGGTCGGGAGTTCAAGACCAGCCTGACCAACATGGAGAAACCCCGTCTCTGCAGAAAATATAAACTTAGCCAGGCGTTGTGGCGCATGCCCATAATCTCAGCTACTTGGGAGGCTTAAGGCAGGAGAATGGCGTAAACCCGAGAGGCAGAGGTTGCAGTGAGCCGAGATCGCGCCATTGCACTCCGGCCTGGGCAACAAGAGCGAAACTCTATCTCAAAAAAAAAAAAAACAGAAACAAAACTATGTTTCTAGATGTCATTAAATAAAAAAAAAATTCACTACCTCATCACCATAAAACGAAGTTTACCAATCAATAAACCCCCCAATGTGCAGCAAACACTGAATGAGCCTTTTAGTGCCTTACTATTACATATGTGAGCACACAGTCAGAAATATCAAGATATGTGGCCGGGCACAGTGGCTCACGTCTGTAATCCCAGCACTTTGGGAGGTGAAGGCGGGCAGGTCACCTGAGGTCAGGAGTTCAAGACCAACCTGGCCAGCATGGCAAAACCCTGTGTCTACTAAAAATGCAAAATTAGCAGAGAGTGATGGTGCATGCCTGTAATGCCAGCTACTCAGGAGGCTGAGGCAGGAGAATTGCTTGAACCCGGGAGGCAGAGGCTGCAGTGAGCCGAGATCTCGCCATTGCATTACAGCCTGAGCAACAAGAGTGAAACTCCGTCCCAAGAAAAAATAAAAAAAGAGAGAAATATCAAGATATTTGAGGAAAAACTCTAACATGAAAGCCATTAAAATAAGCAAACCAATAAATCAGATGACTAAAAAAATCAATGCAGAAAGCAAGTGAAAAACTTTAACAATTATAATTAATATCACCAAAAGCAAGTGAAAAGGTATAGTACCCATAGTTTGCATATTTTTATTTTACTTTTTACCAAATTCTTGTTCACCAGAGCTTGCATTTTATTTTATTTTATTTTATTTTATTTTATTTTATTTTATTTTATTTTATTTTAGGTGGAGTTTCACTCTTGTTGCCCAGGTGGGAGTGCAATAGCTCAATCTCGGCTCACCACAACCTCCGCCTCCCGGGTTCAAGCTATTCTCCTGCCTCAGCCTCCCAAATAGCTGGGATTACAAGCACCCACCACCACACCCAACTAATTTTTGTATTTTTAGTAGAAACAGGGTTTCACCACGTAGGCCAGGATGTGCTCCAACTCCTGACCTCGCTATCTGCCTGCCTTGGCCTCCCAAAGTGCTGGGATTACAGGTGTGAGCCACTGCACCCGGCCACATTTTATTTTTGATCAAGACATTTAAAAGTCTTTTTTTTTTTTTAATTAGCAAACAGATTTTATTAGCCTATATGTTATTTGGGTTTTGGAATTTATTGAAATTCTCTTTGTGGTCTAACAAATGGCTACTGTTTTTTTAATGTACCACGAAAGTTTGGAAAGAAGACATATCTTATTTGTTGAGTTCCAAATATCATATGCATATTTTCAAGCTTATTAACTGACATGTACAAATCTTCTAAACCCTCTTTTTATGTGGCATTGTCCTACTTACTCTGTCAGTTCCTAAGAAAGGTGTTTTGAAGTTGCTCATTGTGGTTATGAATTTGCCAATTACATGCTGGATTTAGTTTCAAGACAATGAACTTAGAAAAATAACAACAAAGCTGGACGTGCTCGCTCACGCCTGTAATCCCAACACTTTGGAAGGCTGAGGTGGCAGATCACTTGAGGTCAGGAGTTAGAGACCAGCCTGGACAACATGTTGAAACAATGTCTCTACTAAAAATATAAAAATTAGCCAAGTGTGATTGCAGGTGCCTGTGATCCCAGCGACTCTGGAGGCTGAGGCATCACTTTAATCCAGGAGGTGGAGGTTGCAGTGAGCTGAGATCATGCCACTGCACTCCAGCCGAGGCAACAGAGCGAGACTCCATCTCAAAAACAAAAATAGAAAAAAAAGAAAAGAAAAAGAGAAAAAGAAAAATAACAACAAAAATGATCACAGTGGAAACAGAAGAAAAGCACTACTAAAGATAAAAAGCAGAAATTAATGAAATAGAAGGGAAAAATCCACTAGCCAGGGGCATAAATTTAGAAGGCACGAGATGGTTTCCATGGTGCTCTTCCAGGTTGTAAAGCTGGCCATGATGTCGTGGGGTCTCAAGTCCTCTTTAGGATATAGTGTGCTCCACTCTCAGATTACCAATTGAGGGAATGGCTTATCCTAGAGACAGAAACTGGAGCCTGCGAGCTTCAAGACTGATGCTCCCCTTTACTCTGGAAGACCTGGGAAGTAGCATGATAATTCTTCCAGCACTAGTGTATTAGTGAATACACTGGAAGAGCCAGACACCCTCTCCCTCTTGGATGGGAGATTTTCACCCTTATAATAACAACCTAAGAGTCCTTAAATTTTGTGGCCTTCTAGGATGTCTTTTTCCTTTAATAACCATGTTAATGACTCTAGCATCCATTGCACATACTTGGCAACTGCAGACTAGACTGGATTTTCTGGGAAATAATATTTTTTGGTCTTTTCTCACAACAAATTCCTTAAGTCTTGCTTCCTTCTCAGCATCTTATCTCTAGCACATGGTAGTCTCATCTGACCCTGCTTCCCCTCACACATTTGATAGTGTAGAAGGGGGCCTTTTTTTCCTCTATTCTTATAAGTTCTGTGACCTGTGACTTTCACTGACAAAAGACAGATTAACAGGAGAAAAGCATACACATTTTATTTGATAATATTCTAAATTTTATGTGCACATGGAGGCCTTTGTAGAAAAGAAAGGAAGACTCAAATAAATGACTAGACCCAGGGGCTTATATATCATTTTAACAAAGAGCAATAAATTGTAGAAACATGAAGAGGCAATGGAAAAAGAGATTTGAGCTAGGGGGCAGTAAATTACAGGAAAGTGACTAGGAAACATATGGGGGAAATTAATGGAAGTTTTTTAATGTTTTTTTAAGATGGAGTCTCTGTTACACAGGCTGGAGTGCAGTGGTGTAATCTGAGCTCCCTGCAACCTCTGCCTCCTGGGTTCAAGCGATTCTCCTGCCTCAGCTTCTTGAGTAGCTGGGCCTGCATGTTTGTGCCACCACACCTCAATAATTTCTGTATTTTTGGTAGAGATAGGGTTTCACCATGTTGACCAGGGTGGTCCTAAACTCCTAGCCTCAAGTAATCAACCCATCTCAGCCCCTCAAAGTGTTGGGATTACAGGTGTGAGCCACTGCACCCAGCCAGATGTATTATTTTTGTAAGGTTTGTTTCTGTAGATTCATGTTGGTGTCAATTCCCCACCTCCATTGATAAGAATGTTCTCCTTTTCCTGGTGCAGGGAGGGTATTTTCTTTTCTTTTCTTTTCTTTTTTTTTTTTTTTTGAGACAGAGTCTGGCTCTGTCGCTCAGGCTGGAGTGCAGTGGCCGGATCTCAGCTCACTGCAAGCTCCGCCTCCCAGGTTTACGCCATTCTCCTGCCTCAGCCTCCCGAGTAGCTGGGACTACAGGCGCCCGCCACCTCGCCTGGCCAGTTTTTTTGTATTTTTTAGTAGAGACGGGGTTTCACTGTGTTAGCCAGCATGGTCTCGAGCTCCTGACCTAGTGATCCGCCCGTTTCGGCCTCCCAAAGTGCTGGGATTACAGGCTTGAGCCACTGCGCCCGGCCAAGGGAGGGTACTTTCTGGCAGGAAATTTATGCCCTCCTTTTAGGTAGAAAGAGGAGATTAGGGAATCCTTCCTGCGTCTGCTGTTTCTGTCATCCAAGTATTAACAGGCCTGACCCTGAAATCAGCTGTCTCTCAATTGCCTTCAGTTCAAAATAGTCAATATGTCTAAGTGGCATGTTTTGGGATGGCAGGTTCTGATCTTCTTCAACAGTACCTTTGAAAGTACTTTCCTTCTCCTTCTTCGTTCCCCAAAGCCCATGTTACTCTGTGACACATACTTTTACTGAACGTGTGGCAATAACAGAGAGAAGTTCCAGCATAGAAAGAAAACAACTTAAAATGGAGTATTAAATATGGTGATGTTAAGGGTGTTAGAAAGCAGGCACTTGCACACTGCTGATGGGAGAGCAATTTGGCAGTATTCATGAAAATGGAAAATGCACATCCCCATTCGATCCAGCAATTCCACTTCTAGGAAGTGGCATGATCTCGGCTCACTGCAACCTCCACCTGCTGGGTTCAAGTGATTCTCCTGCTGCAGCCTCCCAAGTAGTTGGGACTACAAGCACGCATGACCCACATCTGCTAATTTTTGTATTTTTTAGTAGATATGGGGTTTCACCATGTTAGTCAGGCTTGCCTCCAACTCCTGACCTCAAGTGATCTGCCTGCCTCGGTCTCCCGAAGTGCTGGGATTACAGGTGTAAGCCACCGCGCCCGGCCTGTACATCATATGATTTAAATGAATATTTTAAAATTATATACGTGTGTATACAATTATATGTGTGCATATACACACGTGTGATATATAAAATATCTATAATGTATATATGTGTATATATGCATATATACCTATACATTAAAGATATGTAAATGTGTATATGTATTATACACATATGAATGCATAATACACATATAAATGCATGTATTCTGATTTTCTTCAACAGTTCTTTTAAAAGAACTGTTTGCATATACATTCGTATATGTATATACATATATATGTATATATACATGTGAGCGTGATGCCTCACACTCACAGGTAACCTAGGGCTCTGCCTGAAGCTTTCTCTATTTTCCCTTCTCACCTCTTCTACCCCCTCTTTCTTCCTTGTCTTCAGGGAAAAATTTATAAGTCCTATTATGTTATCTGGGGCAGCATTTGAAATCTCTATTAATTACTTCCCTCTAGATGAAACTGACCTAATCTGTTATCTGCAAACATCATTAAAGAATCTTCCTAAACAAATGTCTCCCATCCCTGATTTTTACCTTTAGCAATTCAAAGAATTTGCAGATTATTGTAATTTAAAGTTTTCTCTTACAAATTCAGGTCAAACTATTAGGTCAGCCTCCCTGAATAATCTCCGATAGAACAAGGGAGAGGTGCTCTCTCCTTGTCCAGAATAAAAGTTAGTTTCCTTTCCTCTTTCCTGGTACAGAATTAACACTGAAAAGAACATTCTTATACATCAATCTTGGCAAGCATGTCAGGTTTTTTGTCTGAGAATAAATTCCTATGTGATAGGGTGGTGTCAACAGTTTAATATTTCCTCTGTGACTTTATTTATTTATTTATTTATTATAATTTTTTTTTAGACAGGGCCTTGCTTTGTCACCAGGCTGGAGTGCAGTGGTGCAATCTCGGCTCACTGCAACCTCCACCTCCGGGTTCCAGCGATTCTCCTGCCTCAGGCTCCTGAGTAGCTGGGATTACAGATGCCCACAACCATGCCAGGCTAATTTTTGTATTTTTATTAGAGACAGGGTTTCACCAAGTTGGCTAGGATGGTCTCTATCTCTTGACCTCATGATCCACCCGCCTCAGCCTCCCAAAGTGCTGGGATTACTGGCGTGAGCCACTGTGCCCGGCCCCCTCTGTGGCTTTAAAAACATTATTATTTGTCAGGCACAGTGGCTTGCACCTCTAATCCCAGCACTTTGAGAGACTGAGGTGGGCAGATCGCTTGAGCTCAGGAGTTGAAGACCAGCCTGGGCAATAGAGTGAAAGCCCATCTCTACCAAAAATACAAAAAAATAACCCGGGTGTGTTGGTGCAAGCCTATAGTTGAGTTACTCATGAGGCTGAGGCAGGAGGATGGTTTGAGCCCGGGAGACAGAGGTTGCAGTGGGCTGAGATTGTGCCACTGCACTCCAGCCTGGGCAACAGAGCGAGACACTGTCTCAAAAAAAAAAAATTATTATTAAGCTTAGAAAGGCATTTATCATTTGGAGAGTAGATATTTGCATATTTTTCTACTTTCATTCTTTCAATTTTTACATAAAATTATTTAATCCATCTGGAATTTATTTTGGTGAACATTGGGAAATTAGGACAAAACTTTATTACCCCTCAGAATACTTAGCCAATTATCCCAGCACTAAAATTCTCCCTTTCCTCAGGAACTTGTGATACCTTCCTCATTATAGACCAAGTTTTTGATATATGCATTAATTAAGGTCTGTTTCTAGCTTATTAATTTTGCTCCATGGGGCTCTATTTTTGCACTAGTTGGAGGCAGTTCTTAATAATTTTGTTTTAAATTTTTATAACAAGGAAGAAAAATTATCTGCAAAGAATGAGGGACAGAGATGATAATGAAGACATAAAAGGGGGAAATGGTTAAGATACGACAGTGTAGTGTGTGTAATGAGGAGTCATTTAGAGTTGAATAACTAAGGCATTGAGCTGCTCTAATGGCCTGGCTATGGGTGGAGAAAATCAGGTTATGATTAGAGAAAAAGTCTTCCATCAGTACTCTCTGGACCCCGCATCAATTTAAAAGCAGAATCTGGCTGGGCACAGTGGCTCACGCCTGTAATCCCAGAACTTTGGGAGGCCAAAGTGGGCTGGTCACCTAAGGTCAGCAATTCAAGACCAGCCTTGTCAGCATGGTGAAACTCAGGCTCTACAAAAAAATACAAAAATTAGCCAGGTGTGGTGGCGCATGCCTGTATTCCCAGCTACTCGGGAGGCTGAGGCAGGAGAATCATTTGAACTCAGGAGGCAGAGGTCGCAATGAACTGAGATCGTGTCACTGCACTCCGGCCTGAGCGACAGAGCCAGACTCTGTCTCAAAAAAAATTAAAAGTAGAATCTAAGGATTCCTATGTATTCTCCATTCCTTTATTCAACAAATATATATTGAGGACCTACTATGTGTTGGACACTATATTATCCTGAATCTAAATCAGTGATCAAAAAGATAGGATCAGGTCGTTTGAAAACCATGGTTCGGGTACCAGCAGAGTCTGCAATGGAAGAGTTGATGCCTCAGCTATTGTCAGCAGAGCTCTGCAACCTGATGGAAGGTTTTGATCCCTTGGTTCCCCTGAGGACACCTCAGGAATGCCTGAGGCGGGTCCAGATCGAAGCAGCGCAATGTCCAGATGTTGTGGTAGCACACATTGACCCAAAGAAGTTGAAAAGGAAGGCCGGGAGCAGTGGCTCATGCCTGTAATCCCAGCACTTTGGGAGGCCAAGGCAGGCAGATCACAAGGTCAGTAGTTCGAGACTAGCCTGGCCAGCATGGTGAAACCCCGTCTCTACCAAAAATACAAAAAATTAGCCTGACATGGTGGTGCACACCTGTAATTCCAGATTCTTGGGAGGCTGAGGCAGGAGAATTGCTTGAACCCGGAAGGTGGAGGTTGCAGTGAGCTGAGATCGCACCATTGCACTCCAGCCTGGGCAACAGGAGAAAACTCCGTCTCAAAAACAGAAAAGAAGTTGAAAAGGAAGCAAAGTGTGAATATTTTTCTTTCAGGATGCCAACCGGCCCCTGAAGGTTATTCCCCCACACGTCAGTGGCAACAGCAACAAGTGGCACTGTTTCCAACTGTTGGACAGAATGTGAACAAACATAGAAGTCACTGGAAATCACAACAGTTGGATAGTAATGTGACGATGCCAAAATCTGAAGATGAAAAAGGCTGGAAGAAATTTTCTCTGGGTGAAAAGTTATGTGCTGACGGGGCTGTTGGACAAGCCACAGTCGAAAGTCCCGGAGTAGATTCTGCACAAGGAAGATGGCTTTACGCTTTATGGACTTGTCTGGAAAAACCTTTATTACCTCAGGCTCATTCACTGATTTGGCAGTTTGCAAGGTGCTGTGAAGTGAGGCTCTTAGTGGAGAGCAAAGATGATGAGAAGGTTCCTGCTTTGAATTTATTAGTCTGCTTGGTTAGCAGGTATCTTGACCAATGTGATTTATCTGATGTGCTATCTTGATGTAGCTGATCTCTCAGCGATAGAAGATATCTCTCACAAAGGCAGCTTAACTCTGAGGAAATGCAGTGCCAGTTCAACTACAGATTGCAACACATCTTCAACACTATGTGAGGAGTTCACATCTTACCCTGTGCCATTCAGGTTGATACTCAGAATATAGGTTGTATTGATTTGAATGTCTGAAATATCAACGAAAAATCACCCCGCAGTTTTTGATGAACAGTTTGAACTGTTTTCTGTAATCAAGCAGCTTGCATAGAAACTGTATGATGAAATTTTACATAGGTTCTTGGTCCTGTTTTGTTGTTTATCTACATATATACATATACAATTTTATTGAAAATATGTTTTGGTTACTAAAATTTTGTTTGACTCCTAACAAAAGACAATGGATGGCCTTAGCATCAGAATTAAAATAATCTAGAGTACATGACAAATGCATTCACAGCAATAAAATTAATCTACCATTTAAAAAAAAAAAGATAGGATCGTCTGGGTGTTGTGGCTCATACCCGTAATCTCAGCACTTTGGGAGGCTGGGTAGGAGGATTGCCCAAGCTCAGGAGTTTGAGACCAGCCTGAGCAACATAGCAAGACCTTGTCCCAAAAATTAAAAATAAATAAATAAATAAATAAATAAATAAATAAATAAAAAGATAGGATCCACCCTCTTGGAACTTCCTGAAAATAGAGAAACAGTCCTTGGAATAGGATATGTAGTCATTGGGGATATGCATTCTGTTTTCTGTTTTTCTTTTTTTTTTTTTTTGAGATAGAGTCTCACTCTGTCACCCAGGTTGGAGTGCAGTGGCACAATCTTGGCTCACTGCAAGCTCCACCTCCCAGGGTTCATGCCATTCTCCTGCCTCAGCCTCCCGAGTAGCTGGGACTACAGGCACCCGCCAACACGCCCAGCTAATTTTTTGCATTTTTTAGTAGTGACGAGGTTTCACCATGTTAGCCAGGATGGCTTCGATCTCCTGACCTCGTGATCCACCCACCTCGGCCTCCCAAAGTGCTGGGATTACAGGCGTGAGCCACCACGCCCAGTCACATTCTGTTTTCTTTTATAATAAAGATAGGCATTCCAAACGTTTCTCAATTTGTGCAGTCAGAACATAAATCTTCTTTAAAAAAAATTTTTTGTGTGTGACAGAGTTTTGTTCTGTCACCCAGACTGGAGTGCAGTGGCAAGGTTTTGGCTCACTGCAACCTCTGCCTCCTGGGTTCAAGCGATTCTCCTGCCTCAGCCTCCAGAGTAGCTGGGATTACAGGTGCTCACCACCACACCCAGCTAATTTTTTCTATTTTTAGTAAAGATCGGGGAGGTTCACCATGTTGGCCAGGCTGGTCTCAAATTCCTGGTCTCAAGTAATCTACCCGCCTTGGCCTCCCAAAGTTCTGGGATTACAGGTGTGAGCCACTGTGCCTGGTTGAATCTTCTTATATTTGGACTATTACTGTGTTAGGCTGGTCTTGCATTACTAAAAATAAATATCTGAGGCTGCATAATATACAAGAAATAGGCTTAATTGCCTTACAGTTCTGCAGGCTGTACAGGAAGCATAATGCCAGCATCTGCTTCTGGGAAGGCCTCAGGAAGCTTACAAGTGTGGTAAAAGATGAAGGGGGAGCAGGTATCTCACATGGCAGAGCAGGAGCAAGGGAAACAGAGTTGAGGAGGAGGTGCCACATGCTGGTACTAAACCAGATCTCACAAAAACTCACGCACTCATCGCCAAGGGAATGGGGCTAAGTTATTCATGAGGGATAGGCCCCCATGATTCAAGCACCTCCCACCAGGCCCCACCTTCAACACTAGGGATTACATTTCTTTTTTTTTTTTTTTTCCTGTTTTCTTGTTTAATGTCTCCCCATGGCTAAGCAGGTATTAGATTTTAACATGAGATTTTTTTGGGGACACAGATCCAAACCCTATTATTGTCTTAGGTTGAATTGCCTAAAACTAGAACCTGAGAGAAGGATTCTTGTGCATGTGATGTACAGAGGAAGTGCTCTTAGGAGGAGAGTAAAGGAAGCAAAATTCAAGCCCAGCTTGAAACCAGGGATGGAGTCTTGCTCTGTCGCCCAGGCTGGAGTGCAGTGGTGCAATCTTGGATCACTGCAACCTCTGCCTACCAGGTTCAAGCGATTCTCCTGCCTCACCCTCCCAAGAGGCTGGGATTAAAAGTGCCTGCCACTATGACCAGATATTTTTTGTATTTTTAGTAAAGATGGGATTTCACCATGTTTGGCCAGCTGGTCTTGAATTCCTGACCTCAGATGATCAACCCACCTTGGCCTCCCAAAATGCTGGGATTACAAGCACACTCTGTGTCTTTTAATTGGAAAGTTTATTTTATTTTATTTTATTTATTTATTTATTTATTTATTTATTTTTAGACAGAGTTTTGCTCTTGTTGCCCAGGCTAGAGTGCAACGGCTCAATCTTGGCTTACTGCAACCTCCGCCTCCTGGGTTCAAGCGATTTTTCTGCCTCAGCCTCCCAAGTAGCTGGGATTACAGGCATGTGCCACAACACCTGACTAATTTTGTATTTTTAGTAGGGATGAGGTTTCTCCATGTTGGTCAGGCTGGTCTCAAACTCCCGACGTCAGGTGACCCACCCACCTTGGCCTCCCAAAGTGCTGGGATTAGCCACCCCGCCCAGCCTGGAAAGTTTAGTTTATTTACATTTAATGTTATTATTGATAAGTAAGGACTTATTCTTGCCATGTTGTTACTCGTTTTCTGATTGTCTTATGGGCTTCTCCTCCTTTTTCCAATCCTTCCTGTCTTCCTTTCAGTGAAGGTGATTTTCTCTGGTGGCATGTTTTAATTTCTTCCTTCTCTATATTTTGAGTATCCATTGTATGTTTTTTAGATTTCAGTTACCACGAGACTTGCAAATAATATCTTACAACCCATTATTTCAAACTGATGCCAATTTCACACTTATTTCACAAACAAACAAGCAAAAAGAAAACTAATAAAAACTCTACAGTTTAACTTTGTTCTCCTGCTTTTAAACTTTTTGTTGTTTCTATTTATATATTATTGTACTGTCTGTGTCTTAAAAAGTTGTCACCGTTGTTGTTTTTGATCAGTTCATCTTTTTATCTTTCTACTCAAGATGAGTAGTTTACACATCACAGTCACAGTATTATAATATTCTGTGTTTTTCTGTGTACTTACTATTACCAGTAAGTCTTGTCTTCACGTGATTTCTTATTGCTCATTAACGTTGTTTACTTTCAGATTGAAGAACACCCTTTAGCGGTTTTTTGTAGGACAGGTCTGGTATTGATGTAATCCCTCAGTTTTTGTCTTGGAAAGTCTGTCTCTTTCCTTCCTTCCTTCCTTCCTTCCTTCCTTCCTTCCTTCCTTCCTTCCTTCCTTCCTTCCTTCCTTCCTTCCTTCTTTGTTGTTGTTGTTGTGACAGAGTCTTACTCTATGGCCCAGGCTGAAGTGCAGCGGTACAATCTCAGCTCACTGCAACCTCCGCTTCCTGGGTTCAAGCGATTCTCTTGCCTCAGTCTCCGGAGTAGCTGGGACTACAGCTGCATGCCACCATGCCTGGCTAATCTTTGTATTTTTAGTAGAGATGGAGTTTCACCATGTTGGCCAGGCTGGTCTCGAACTCCTGACCTCAGATGATCTGCCTGCTTCAGCCTCCCAAAGTGCTGGGATTACAGGCATGAGCCACTGCTCCCAGCGGAAAGTCTTTATTTCTTCATCATATTTGAAGGATAGTTTCACCAGATATGTTATTCTAGGGTAAGAGTTTTTTTTCCTTCAGCACTTTAAATATGTTATGCCATTCTCTCCAGGTTTGTAAGGTTTCCACTGAAAAGTCCGCTGCCAGACATATTGGAACTCTATTGTATTATTTGTTTCTTTTCTCTTGCCTTCAGAATCCTTTCTTTATCCTTGACCTTTGGAAGTTTGATTATTAAATGCTTTGAGGTAGTCTTCTTTGGGTTAAATCTGCTTGGTTTTCTATAACCTTCTTGTACTTGGACATTGATATCTTTCATTAGATATGGGAAGTTCTCTGTTATTATCCCTTTAAATAAACTTTCTACCCCTATCTCTTTCTCTACCTTCTCTTTAAGGCCAATAGCTCTTAGAATTGCCCTTTGGAATTTATTTTCTGGATTGTGTAGGCATTCTTCATTCTTTTTTATTCTATTTTCTTTTGCCTCCTCTGTGGGTTTTTTTCAATTTTTAAAAAATTAAAAAAAATTTTTTAGACCAATTCTCACTCTGTTGCTCAGGCTGGAATGCAGTGGTACAAACATGGCTCACTGCAGCCTTGACCTCCCAGGATCAAACAATCTTCCTACCTCAGCCTTCTGTGTGGCTGGGACCACAGGTGCACGTCACCACACTCAGCTAATTTTTAAATTTTTTGTAGAGACAGAGTCTCACAACTACTTGTCTCAAACTACTGGGCTGGTTTTGAACTACTAGGCTCGAGTGATCCTCCCACCTTGGCCTCCAAAAATACTGGGATTACAGGCATGAGCCAGCACACCTAACTGACTGTGTATTTTCAATTAGCCTGTCTTCAGGCTCAGTAGTTCTTTCTTCTGCTTGATGAATTCTGGTATTAAGAGATTCTAATGCATTCTTCAATGTGTCAGTTGCATTTTTTCCATTCCAGAATTTCTGCCTGGCGTGAAATTGAAATTGTTTTTAAAAATTATTTCAGTGTCTCTGTTAAGTTTATCTGATGGAATTCTGAATTATTTATCTGTGTTATCTTGAATTTCTTTAAGTTTCCTCAAAACAGCTATTTTGAACTCTCTGTCTGACAGGTCTCATATCTCTGACTCTCTGGGATTTGTCCCTGGTGCCTTACTTAGTTCATTTGGTGAGATCATGTTTTCCCGGATAGTCTTCATGCTTCTGGATGTTCATCAGTGTGTGGGCATTGAAGAGTTAGGTATTTATTGTAATCTTCACAATCTGGGCTTGTTTGTACCCATTCTTCTTGGGAAGGCTTTCTGGGTATTTGAAGGGAGTTGGGTGTTGTGACCTAAGTTTTTGGTCATTGTCATGGTACCTGCATTAGGAGACATCCCAAACTCCGTAACACTGTGGTTGCTGAAGACTCATAGAGGTACTACCTTGGTGGACTTGGGTAAGATCCAGAAGAATTCTCTGGATTACCAGGTAGAAACTCTTATTTTCCTCCCTTTGTCCTAAACAAACGGAATCTCTCTTTCTGTGCTGAGTTGCCTGGAGCTGAAGGAAGGGTGACACAAGTAACCCTGTAGCCACTACCACTTGGACTGTACTGGGTCAGACCTGAAGCCATCACAGCGCTGGGTCTTGCTCAAGGCCTGGTGTAATCTCTTCCTGGCTATTGCCTATGTTTACTCAAGGCCCTAGGACGCTACAATCAGCATGTGGTGAAGCTAGCCAGTCTTGTGTCCTTCTCATCAGGGTGGGAATTTTCCCCAGAGCCCAGGTGGGTCCTGAGATCCAGAAGCCAGAGCCTAGAGTCAGGAACCTTGGAAATCTACCTGGTGCTGTATTCTACTGTGTCTGAGCTGGCACTCAAACCACAAGACAAAGTCCTTCCCACTCTTCCCTCCCCTTTCCCTAGGTAGAGGAGTTTTTCTCTGTGTCCACCACCACTATAGGCCTGTGGGGAGTATTACCTGGAGATTGCTAATGTTCTCTCAGGGCCCTTGCAAGGGCACTTCAGGCAGCTTATGATGAATGCTGCCAGGTCTGGGATTCACCTTTTAGTGAGGTTGTCTCTTCCTTGGCCCAGAGTAGGTCCAGAAATGCTGTCCAAGAGCCCAGACCTGGAATCAGGGTCTCCGAGTGCACTCTGGTTGCTCTACCTGACCGTAGCTGAGCTGGTACCTAAGCTGCAAGTCAAAGTCAAAGTCCCCTTTACTCTTCCCTCTGTTGTTCTCAAGCAGAAGGAGTCTCTCTTTGTAGCCACCACAGCTGGGAATGTGCTGGTTCATACCTAATGCCAGCACGTCTCAGAGTCTCACCCAAGGTCCACAGTGGGTACTTTCTAGTTACTGCTGCTGATTATTCAGAGCCTAAGGGCTCTAAGGTCAGAAGGTGATGAATCCTGCCAGGACTGGGTCCTTCCCCTCAAGGCAGCAGGTTCCCTTCTGGCCCAGAATGGGTTTAGAAATGTTGTCTGGGAGCTTGGAATGAGAGCCTCATGATGCTGCCTGGTGCCCTATGGTATTTGGGCTATGATGGTATCCATGTTACAAGACAAAGTGGTCTTTACTCTTCCCTTTCCTTTCCTGAAGTGGAAGGAAAGGGTCTCTTTTGGACCCGTGACTGTGCTGTCTGGGGTTAGGGGAGGGGTGACACAAGCACTCTCTTAGCCACAATGGCTGGTGTGTCACTGGGTCATGTGCCCCCACAAGTCCTCTGGCTCTGAGCCCAGCACAGCAGTAGGACTTGCCTAGGAGCTGCAGTCCTAGTGGCCTAGACTGCCTTTCAAGTTTCTTTAGAATACCAGAGCACTTTAGCCCGCAGTGGCAAGGCTTGCTGAAACTCAAGTTCTGACTGCAGGAGTGGGCAATTTTCCTCTGGCTAGGGCTTATCTAAATGCTCCCTCCATGATCATCGATTGAGTTCTGCTCAGTGTTGGCAGCATTGAGTTCCACTGCAAAGTCCCGCAATCACTGTGCCCTCCCTCCCCCAAGTGCACAGATTCTTTCTCCATGCCACCTGACAGTTTCTAGGGGATGGGGAGGAATGGCACTGGCAATTCAAGACTGTCTTTCCTATCCCTTTCAGTGCCTCTTTCAATAGTATGAAGTTAAAACCAATTACTGTGATTGGTCAGCTGATTTTTGGTTCTTATAAAGGGGTGTGTGTGTGTGTGTGTGTGTGTGTGTGTGTGTGTGTAGATGGTTGTGGAATTTGGTGTTCCTGCAAGGAGAACATTGGTGGAGGCTTCTATTTGGCCATCTTGCTCTGATTCCAGCTTCAATTATTTATTTAATTTTTAAAAAAACAATATTTTCCAAAATAATTTAAAATCAGTAAGCAGAGTAGCATATTTAGGAAAGAGCTGGATTCTCCTATCTGCTTCTATATTCACTCTCTTGAGACGACATGTCATGTAGTCTCTGGAAAACTTCACTGTACATTCATGAGAGAATAAGAGTTAAAAGCAAATAACGAGGCTGGGCACAGTGGCTCATACCTGTAATCCCAGCACTTTGGGAGGCTGAGATGGTAGGATCATTTGAGCCTGGGATTTTGAGACCTGCTTGGACAACATAGCAAGACCCCATCTCTACAAGACATTGTAAATTTTTTACTCAAAGAAAAAGAAAAGCAAATACATCATAGTACTATGAAAACAGTTTTGAGGTCATACAGCCCCTGAAAGGATCTCAAACATGGCCAGGGTTCCCTGGGCCACACTTTGAGAGCCATATATATAGAGAAAGGGCTCCAGAGACTTTGGAGAGCAACTAACTACCTTTAGATATGTACTAGAAGACTCCTCCTTTATCAGGGTCTTGAAAAATATATTGGGAGAGAGGTGTAAGCATCTCTCAAAAGTATACCGTGGATACCAGTAGGAAATATTAAGTTGGAATGGGCCTTCTCATTTCAATGGGAATGGCGCAATCCCAGGGAGATCTGATCATACAACAGTTCTTCACTGTGAAAAACAAGATGCACATTGTTATCATAATAGCAGGGATGGAGAGATAAAAAGAATGTTATCTCCCACAGGGATGTTTAAGAGTGGCTATTTGATCATGTAATTGCTATTACTAAATAGATTTGTAAAAAAAAAAATCAAGGCTGGGTGCAGTGCCCCACACCTGTAATCCCAGCACTTTGGGAGGCCGGGGTGGGCAGATCACCTGAGGTCGGGAGTCCGAGACCAGACTGGCCAACATGGAGGAACTTCATCTCTACTAAAAATACAAAATTAGCTGAGCCTGGTGGCACATGCCTGTAATCCCAGCTTTTTGGGAGGAGAACTACTTGAACCCGGGAGGTGGAGGTTGCGGTGAGCCAAGATGGCGCCATTGCATTCCAGCCTGGGAAACAAGAGCAAAACTCCATCTCAAAAATAATCAAATTATTAAAACAGATAGTAGTACAATTTGATTTGCATGACCCATCAAAAAAAATCAGGTCTGAAAAACAAAGGCATAATTTGAGATATTATGATAGAGAATCATGGCTCCTCACCCACATGCCAGACCTAAGACATATCAGAATATAGAGTCCTTGAATGAAAGGAAGGTCCAAATGCTCATGAGAGACATATGGTAATGGCATATACAGAAACTTACTGTGGATCTTCTTCCTAGCATTTCCCAACAAGACTTAAAGCCATAGACCATAGTAACAGTACATCAGGAAAAGGGAAATATTTGGATTGCTAGGGCACTATTGAGCACTATGGGACCCCTGATTAACAGTACTTTCAGGAGTCACATAATCCGTGTGATCCATAGATCAGAGCGGAATCTTCGGGTGTTAAGTGATTAATGGGGTTTCCTCCCTGGCCATCTCACAGTAGGCCCAGAAGAACTCCAAACATATTCTAGGATTTTTTTTCCCCCAGCTCTGAGTGTGATTTGGAATATATACATTCAACAATTTCATAATATGTATTCCTTGACTTGTGAAATGAAGGATATCATGGTTTAAAGGACTGAGTAAACACTTTTGTAGCTACTCTTAGCCACTGAAATGGCAAACACTGTATCTACATGAGATTTCCCACCATCAAAAGTTGAAAGAGGCATGGGTAATAAGAGTGACCTTATGGATTACCATAGGGTTCTTCAATTGGTCACTTAAATGACAGTCACTCTTCTAGAAGTGGTTTTCTTACTGGAGTAAATCAACTTTCCTAGCATCCTATTTCTTTATTTTTTAGGTTTTTGAGACAGGGTCTCGCTCTGTCACCTAGGCTGGAGTGCAGTGGCATAATCACGGCTCACTCCAGCCTCAACCTCCTGGGTTCAAGCGATTGATTCTTCTACCTCAGGCTCCTAGTAGCTGGGACTATAAGCATGTGCCACCATACCCAGCTAATTTTTGTATTTTTTGTAGAAGTGGGGCTCCCTCATATTTCCCAGGCTGATCTTAAACTCCTGCACTCATGTGATCCACCTGTCTTGACCTCCCAAAGTGCTGGGATTACAGGCACGAGCCACCACACCAGACCACACATTCCTATTTAATTGGCAAAATTGACCAGGACAAAAGTTCTTGAAAAATGACAATGGATTACCATAAGGCTCATCAGTTGGTGAGTTAAATGGCAGTCACTCTGCCAGACATGGTTTTCTTACTGGAGTAAATCAACCTTCCTAGCATCTGATATGTAATTTGTTATTTGGCAAATGTATTTTTCTGTATCTTTGTATGCAAGAACATAGGAGGGCATTTGCTTTTGCCTGACAGCGTAAGTAGTATACTTTTACATTTTGCACAGAGTTATGTCCACTCTGGCTCTGTGCCATAGTTGAGGCCACAGAGACAGTGACCATCTCATCATCCTGCAAAACATCACATGGCTTCACTATATTGAGGCCAGTATGCCGACAGAATCAGGAAAGATGGAAGCTGCAGGTCTCCTAGAGTTCCTGATAATATGCATACTTATTCTCTGAGGGTAGGAAATAAATCCTATAAAATTCAGAAGACTTTTTATCTGGTTGAATTTTCTGACTACCCACTGGTTCATATACATAGGGATATTCCCTTCGAAGCAAAGAAGAAATTGCCACATCTTACATTTCTACCGCTAAGAAAAATGGACAATGTTTGGTAGACCTCTTTGTTTTTGTGAAACAACATATACCACATTTGGGTGCTACACTGAATTTACTAATTGATGTGAAAAGAATGCCAAATTTGGCTGGGTGTGGTGGTTCATGTTTGTAATCCCAGCACTTTGGGAGGCCGAGGCAGGTGGATCACTTGAGATCAGGAGTTCAAGACCAGCCTGACCAACATGATGAAACCCCATCTCTACGAAAAATACAAGGAAATTTAGCTGAGCGTGGTGGTGGGCACATGTAATCCCAGATAGTCCAGAGGCTGAGGCAGGAGAATTGCTTGAACCCAGGAGGTGGAGGTTGCAGTGAGCCGAGATTGTGCCACGGCACTCCAGTCTGGGTGACAGAGCGAGACTCCGTTTGAAAAAAAAAAAAAGAGAAAGAAATAAAGAAAGAAAGCCAGCCAAATGTTTGTAGGTCCCTGAACCAGAGAGATTCCCTGTTTTTCCAGACTAATGAGCAAATAGCTCTGTGATTTGGTCCACATACTCCAGTGGAGGCTCTGGCAATTAGGTGTCCATATCAGATCCATGTAGATCCTGTGGCCTACCCTGATGGCACTATCACTGGAGTGGCCTCTGTGATTTTGAATGGAGAAGGCTGTCTTCATCAAGTAACTCCCTTTGAGAAACAGTTTTGTTGTTGTTATAATTGTTCTATTTTATTATTCATTATTGTTGTTAATTTCTTACTGTGCCTAATTTATAAAATTAAACTTTTCATAGGTATGTATGTATAGGAAAAAACATAGTATATATGGAGTTCAGTACTATCTGTGGTTTCAAGTATCCCCTGGGGGTCTTGGAACATATTCCTGGTGGATAAGAGGGGGACTACAATACATTGTTATTAACTATTCTTACCATGTTGTACAAAGATCTTTTAACTTATTCCCCCTGCCTAACTGACATTTTGTATCCTTTGGCTATGTCACCAACCTCCCATTCCAGCACCCCAGCTCCTAGTAACTACCATTCTACTCTCTGCTTCTATATTCAACTTGAGAAACAGTACTTGCCTTGTTAGAGGGGCCTGGTAGATAACATACTCACCAAGTGCCTTTGGTATATGAGCTGCTTATCATGAACTGAGTTAAAAGAGCCACCAAGCCATAAAGATGGGTGAGCCCAACGTTACCACATCATTAATTGCAGGCCCTACAGGTACTGGTAAGTTGCCAAGCAGGTTGTTTACATTTCCAGCATGCCTACTCTTGATGCACATCCACCCCTTCCTAACCCACAGCTTTTCCCTCATGGGAAGTTCCCTTTGACCACTTGACTAAAGGAAGAAAAATTTAAGCCTGGCTTGTAACTTGCTCTGCAATGTTTCTTGGAACCAACCAGAAGCGTACTGCGTTACCATTATAAGCACAGAAGACAAAGAGAAAACCTGGGCAACATGATGAAACCCCGTCTCTACAAAAAATACGAAAAATTAGCCGGGCATGGTAGTGTGCACCTGTAGTCCCAGCTATTCGGGAGGCTGAGGTGGGAGGATCACTTGAGCCCAGGAGGTGGAGGTTGCAGTGAGCTGAGATCAATCACACCAGTGCACTTCAGCCTGGGTGACCCAGTGAGATCCTGTCTCAAAAAAAAAAAAGAGAGAGAGAGAGAGAGATGGCCATTGAAGACTAAAGGAAAGAAAATCCTTCCAGTGAGGGGATTTTGAATAGCAAATCTACTTTCCTGGATGAAGAGAAGGTCTGAGGTTTAGCAGCACGATTCTTAGGCAGGGACTAACATCCACAAGAAACGGAAGCCTCTGGGCCATTATTCCTCTCTTGTATTCCTAACCTGAAACAGTTTGTACAGCACTCTCCCACACACCCTTCCACTGTGTCTCCCTTCCGCCATATCCTCTGGACTC